>NW_007232930.1:44482-144465 GCF_000164805.1 Carlito syrichta | reverse complement strand
CCGGAGCCCAGCAGGTCGAGGCTGCGGTGGCCCAGGAGCGGCCACTGCACTCCAGTCTGGGCGACAGAGTGAGACCCCAACTCAAAAAAAAAAAAAAAAAAAGGAATAAAGTTGAAACTCTATTTTACATCACTCAGAAAAATTAAAACGTTCTAGAGACCTAAATTTACGAGATAAATTTATAAAATTATTAGAAGAAAATATAGGTGTAAATCTTTACAACCTTGAATTAGGTAATGTTCTCTTAGATAAAATAATCCAAGTACTAACAACCAAAGAAAAACATGTAAATTAATTTTTTTGTGTGTGCTTCAAAGGACACTATCAATAAAGTGAAAATATAACCTATAGGACAGGAGAAAATACTTGCAAATCATATATCTGATAAGAGAACTATATCCATAAAATAAAGAATTCCTACAACTCAATAATAAAGAAAGAAAACACAAATCAAAATGTGCAAAGAATTTAAATAGACATTTATCTAAAGAAGATTTACAAATGACAGATAGGCACATGAAAAGATGCTCAACATCATGCAAGTCAAAACCACAATGAGATACTATTTCATACTGTCTAGGATGACTATACTAAAAAAAAGACAGATAATAACAAGTATTAAAGAAGATGTGAAGAAATTGGAACCCTCATACACTGATGGTGAGAATGCAAAATGGTTCAGTCCTTTTAGAAAACAATTGGATAGTTTCTTAAAAGGTTAAACAGAGATACCATATGAACCAGCAATTCTACTCAAAGATATATAACCTGAGAGAACTGAAACATGTCTGCACAAAAACTGATAATGTTCACAGCGGCATCATTTACAATAGCCAAAGTGGAAACAACTCACATATTCATGAACTGATGAATGGGTAAACAAAAGCAAGCAAAGAGGAATATTATTCATCTATAAAAATGGAAAAAACACCGATACATACTATAACATGGATGAACCTTGAAAACATACTCAGTAAAAGAAGCCAGATCCAGAAGGCCAAACACCAGGCATAAAAAATATGTCCATCTGGGCATATAAAATATACAGAATAGCCAAACAAAATAGGAAAAAGGTATATTCATGATTGCTAAGGATTGAGAGAATGGAATTTCTTTTTGGAGTGATGAAAATATACTGGAAGTAGAGGTGATGGTTGTACAACCTAGTGAATACTAAGAGCTACTTAACTGTGTACTTTAAAAGGGTGAACTTTGTGATATATAAATTATATCTCAGTTAAAATATAATTTGGAATATTTGTGTGGGTCTACTTCTGAATTCTCTATTCCGTTCCATTGATCTATGTATCTCTCCTTCTGCCAATATCACACAATTGTGATTACTGTAGCTATAAAATGTCTTGAAATCCAATAGACTGATTACTACTATTTTATTTTCAAAATTATTTTAGCTAACTCCTTAATGTCTCCCTATAAACTTTAGAATAATCTTGTCTGTATCTACAAAATTTCTTGCTGGGATTTTGATAGGAATTGCATTAAATTTGCATATAAATTAGGGTAGAATTGAGATCTTTACTTTGTTGGATCATCTAATCCATGAACACTGTATGTCTCCATTTATTCAGATTTTCTTTGATATCATTCAACACAGAAATTCTGTATATGTTTTGCTAGTTTTTTACACCTAAGTACTTCATTTGTTTTTGAGTAACTGTAAATGGTGTCATATTTTTAATTTTTGTGTCTATATGTTCATTTCTGGTAGGCAGAAAAACAATTTTTCTATGTTTATATTGGGTCTTTTAGCCTTGCTGAATTCGCTTTTAGTTCTGGGAGCTTTTTCCTTGGGATTTTCTGTGAAGACAGTCATGACTTCTGCAAATAAGAATAGTTTACATCTTGCATTCCAAACCAGATGCATTTTATTTCCTTTTCTTGTCTGCTGCATTATTAGAACTGCCAATACTAAGTTGATTAAGAGGGGAGAGAGCAGACATCTTTGACATGTTCCTGATCTTAGGGGAAAGAATTCAGTCCTTCACCAATAAGTGCAATGGCAGCTGTTTCTTGTAGGTGCTCTTTATCAAGTTGAGAAAATTAATCTCTATAACTATTTCTTGAGAGTTTTCTTTTATCATAAATTTGTATTGAATTTGCTAAATTCTTTTTCTGCATTGGCCGGTATGATCATACAATTATTATTCATTAAACTATTTTTCCTTCTAATAAGATTGATTCCATTGATTGATTTTTGAATATTGAATTGGTCTTGCATCTCTGGATAAACTTTACTTGGTCATAGTACATGAGAATTATTATTTTTATATATTGCTCAATTCTATTTGGCAATTTGGGTTTTCTCTCTTTTCACTTTGCCAATCTTGCTAAAGGTTTGTCATTTAAAAAAATAATTTCAAAACAACCAACTTTCATTTATTTATTTTCTTTCTGTTTTTAATGTAATAAAATTCAGTTCTAATTCTTCTATTTCCTTCCTTCTGCTTACTTTGGGTTTATTTTGCTCTTCTTTTTTTAAGATTTTTATGATGGGAGCTTATATTGTTTATTGGAGACTTTTTCTCTTTTCCAGCGTATGCAATTAGTACTATACGTTTTCTCACAGACACATTGCTTTAGCTGTATCTCACAAATTTTGAAATACTGTATTTTTATTTTAATTTAGTTCAATGAATTTTTTTTCCTTCCAGACTTTCTCTTGGATCCATGGATTATTTAGAAGTATGTTTAATTTCAAGGTGTTTGAAGATTTTCCCTGTGTTCTTTTTGTTACTGATTTCTAGTTTGATTCCACTGTGGTTAAAGAACACATTCTGTATGATTTCATATCTTTTAAATTTGCTAAGGTTTGCTTTGTGGTCCAGGCTATGGACTATCTCAATATATATTCTGTTGCCATCTTAAAATAATGTGTGTTCTGCTGTTGTTGGGGGTAGTGTTCTATAAGTGTCAATTAAATCTTGTTGCATGATTGTGGTGTTGGCTTTTGTCTATACTCTTGTTGATTATCTGTCTAGTTCTGGTAATTGTTGGGAGAAGTTGTTGAAGTCTCCATCTCTAATTTTTGGCTTGTCTATGCTTTAGTTCAATTAGTTTATGTTTCACATATTTTCTAGCTCTGCTGTTTGGTGCATACACACTTAGAATTACTATGTCTTCTTGGTGGTAGACCCTTTTGTCATTATGTAATGCTCCTTTCTGCTTATGGTGATTTTTTTTTGCTGAAGTTTAGCTTATCTGATATTAACCTAGCCACTACTGGTTTTAAAAATTAATTATGCATGATGCATATTTTTCTATACTTTCAAACTACTTATATCATTATATTTGAGGTGAGTTTCTTGTAGGCAGCATATCACTAGGGTATGTCTTTTTATCCACTTTGCTAATCTGTGTGTATTTAGGCCATTTACATTTAATGTCATTATTGATAAATTAGAGTTCAAATATGCTATTTTTTCCTGTTTTTCATTTCTCTATTTGTTTGGCTTGTCTTCTTATAAGTTATTTGATAGTTTTTTAAAATTTCATTTTATTTATCTAGAGTGTTTTGAAATGTATCTCTTTGTGTAGTTTTTTTAGTGGTTGGTGGGTTTGACATTTTATATACATAAATGTATCACTATACTGGTATTGTCATTTTATTAATCCAAGGGCAGTATAGCAACTTACCTCCCTTTATGTTTCTTTATCACACTTGTAATATAATTGTCCTAAATATTTCCTCTATATGCATTTAGAACCATATCAGGGAGTGTTATCATTTTTTGCTTCAACTCTCAGAAATAATTTAGAAAACATATTTAGAAGGGGAGAAAGAAAACCTGATGTATTTACTAGTAGTTTTGCTTACCATATTTTTTCTTCTTTCTTGATGCTCTAAAATATCACTTCCTTTCTGTTTAGAAAACTTTTTTTTTTATTAACACAGTAGCTCTTTAATGGTTCAAAGATTCCTAAAATCTAATTGACAATAGGCAGCAAAGAGAAAAATTGTATACTGCCCTGCTGAAGTATTGTTTTGTACTCAAAATCAGTTTTGTCACACAATTTTGTAGCTCTGTAGAAAACTCGCTTTAAACTTTTTTTTTTTTTTTTAGCAAATGTCTGCTGGCAACAGATTCTTGGTTTCCTTTATCTGAAAATGTCTTGATTTTCCCTTCACTTCTGAAGAATGTTTTCACCAAGTATAGGATTCTGGGTTGACAGCTCTATCCTTTCACCACTGACAAATATGTGCCACTTTTTTTCTGGCCTCCATAATTTCTGTTGAGAAATCTGATGTCATTCTAATTGTTTTTTTCTCTATAGGTAAGGTAAAAATATTCTCTGGCTGTTTTCAAAGTTTTTTTCCTTGTCATTATATTTCAGTAGTTTATTTATGATGTGCCCTGATGTTGATTTTGGGGGGTTCATTGTGTTTAGTATTTATTCAGTTTTGTTATTTTGTTCTGTTTTTTAGTTTGTGTTCCTTGTTTAATTTGGAACTTTTTTCAAGTATTTTTATCAGCTCTTTTTCTCCACTCCTCATATAACTCTAATAATAGGAATTTAGACCCTGTATTTTAGTCCCACAGTTTCCTGAGGCTATAGTCATTCGTTCAGTCCTATCTACTTTCTCTCTGTTTCTCACACTAAGCAGTGGTGAAAATTTTGGCTCTCTACTAGGAAGCTTCCTCCACCATTACCCTGGCAGGGAGCAGAGAGGGTATTTTCTTTATGCTGGCCCCACTTACACCACCGGAGAGGTGAAGGGCTCACTACTGGCCATTAAGGATAAACATCCCAGATCCCTACCTGAACTTTCCCAGATAGGAAAAAGACCACAGGTTTTTTTCTGAGTTGCTTGAATGGAGTATTACAGTTATTATCTATAAGTTTTATACCTTGTTTGACTGCCCTTTTCCTGGTCCTTTGGCTTTTGTTGGCTTTGGGAGATGGGAGCGTTTTTGTGTATGACAATTGATATTTCCAGGTTGCCAGCTTTTTCACCTTCAAGTCTCAAATATCCGAGGCAAAAAGAAAACTCAGGGAATTCCACACTGTCATTCCTCAGTTCCCAAGGTACACAGCAAGTCTGCCTTCTTTTGTCCACTATCCAAAGTCTTATGGTTGTCTCAAATATAGTGCCCAGGGTTTTTAGTTATATTTAATGGGAATAATAGAGAGAAGTACATCTAATTCATCCTCCCGGAAGCAGAAGTCGGCTGGCAGTTGACATTTTTACAATGTACCTAGAGTTGGGCTATAAATTTCCCACCTGGATATGTGTGAATTTCCTTACATAGGATGCAAATTCATTTCTGTTTTCTAGATTAAAACTCCCAAAAACCAAATATATTTTAAATAATGATTATTTGTGTTTAAGCAACACTATAAATTTAAATATTCCTTTGGAAATAGCTGAGGAAGAAGGATAGACATCCTGTCATTTAACCATCTACCTATGTGATGACTAAACTCTGATCTTTTATCTTTATCTTGCCAAATACCTAACTAGAGGACTGGACAGGCAGGCCTTTTTATTAACTGTGTCATGTGGTTTACTTTCCAACCTGGTTCTGGCATAACATAATAGATAAAGAAGGAAAATCAAAGTATTTTATTACTCTGTAAATCTGTCTTTTGGGGACTCTGGGTACCTTTTAAGACACTTGCCTGTTATTTCTGAAGTCTGCCACTACCCATAAAGCTTCATCAACATACTGAGAAACCTGGCTCTCTTATCATTCCTCCAGCTGCCCATTTCCTTTACTGCGTTCAAAATTCCTTAGATAACACTAGCTGACTGTCAGTCAGAAAATCTTTAAATCCACCTATAGCCTGTGGGCCCCTGCTTAAAGAAACTTGTGGTTTCTTGTAACTTCTGTCCTCCTAAAATGTATATAACTAAGCCACAATTCAACCATGATGGGAAGAATAGACCTCCTGAGGTCACTCACATTTGGCTCAGAATAAACCATCTTAAGTATATACAGAGTTTGACATCTTTCTTCAACATATATCAACTGGGAAACAAAAACTAAACTAAATACATATTTTCATAATTGAGGAAACAGGACAAGTCTACTAGTGCTCACTTGCTATGTTGCTTTATGCAACATGCTTAATTCCTAGGGACTAAAAATCCACCTTGATAAAATGAGCAAGTTAAACTTGAATTCAGTACTGATTTCTAAATCCCACTTGAGCATTAAAAATCCCATATTCTATGCTGGAATATTCTCTCTCCACCTTAGAGAGGAAACTAAGGTGTGGCAATGTCTGTTCTAGAGAAAGGTTTCCTATAGCTAAAGAGGTGGCATAAAATGCAAGTAATGTTTTACAGTCAGAGGACTCCTTTGCCATTTCCAGGAGTGGCAACAACTAACCAGAATCACCACCACGCTGGGTGATCTTTTGAGCACATCAACAATACTGAGACCTCTAATGACATAGTAGGGCAAACCATCCTCAGTGAAGGAACTAGAGCATGAGGGTTGTCCTTTGTGATTCCTAAGAAACTAGCCCAGGAGGGAGACTCTCCCTGACTATGGGGCTATAATATGTACACCTATGGAAACCAACCCAAAGTAGAAATGTTTCTCCAAGAGAAAACACATTGTCAGTAGCCGCAGAACTTCCACTACATAATGAAAAGTTTCCCTTTCATATTTAAGCTATTAAAGCAGAAACTGTTTTTCTCAGAAATTCATTCTTCATTTGCCCACTGACCCATTCTCTATTTCATATAGAGATTTCTTTGTTTTTATAATCAGAAAGAAACAGAAGCTATTCAACAGGTTTTACAGAAGACATCTAGAAGAACAGAAAATGTATGAAGTAACCACTCCAAATAAAAGGCATCAGAGTCTTTCCACAGAGGGAGGAAAAATGCTTAGGCAGCTAAGAGTCTTCTCTGGCTACAAGTTAGCACACAGGTAAATATACAAAATAAAGAAAAACATCAAAGACCTAAATAATTAACTATCAGCTGTAAAACAAACACTAGCACTTCTTTCTGCTTGTACAGAATCACCTAATAACAACAAAAAAGAGAATGTACCTTTCTTAAGGAAAAGCCAAAGCATTAAAACATTTGAGTTTACTAAGCAGATATAAAAATGGCTCAGCCTGTAATTCCGCGCTTTGGGAGGCCGAGGTGAGTGGATTGCCTGAGCCCACGGGTTTGAGACCCGCCTAGGCAACTTGCCGAGACCTCATTTCTACAATAAATCAAAAAATCAGCCAGGCATGGTAGCGCACGCCTTTAATTCTGGTTACTTGGAAGGCTGAAGCGGAAGGATCGCTGGAGCCCAGCAGGTCGAGGCTGCGGTGGCCGGGAGCGGCCACTGCACTCCAGTCTGGGCGACAGAGAGAGACTCCAACTCAAACAAACAAACAAAAAAATTCAAAGGTAGATGTAATTATGTAATTCGCGGACCAAACCAACCAGCCAGGATTAAGCCACTAAGAAATCTTACCCTGAGTTCTTATGAGTTCTTAGTATGTTCGTGGGCTGGCCAAAGGGCTTTCACTTTAAATGAGGATTAAGACATTTAATCTCCACAAGACTCCAGTCAGGTACCCCCAGCATCTTCATTGTATGGTGGGAAAAGAGAAGGCACAAAACAGATGAAGTAGAGGATCTTCTGGCTTCAAAACAAATGATCATCAACAAACTCCTTAGCACTTACATTTTCAATAAGACAGTGCAGTCAAGGGTTTGGCTCTAAATACCATTCCATGTTTTTGCTTTGCGGTTCATGTAAAGTGAATAAAATACTTTATTTTTTTAAAGGAGGATTAAAAATATAGTCGCTAATGAGTTTGTCTTTCTCTTTCTCTCTGTCACCTGCACCATACAGCCCCCAAAACATGGCAGAGAATGTGGACCATTACAAGCCTACTTCAAGACCCTCACACTTTGGGAGGTCAAGGCAAGGGGATTGCCCGAGCCCACGGGTTCGAGAACAGCCTGGGCAACTTGGCGAGACCTCATCTCTACAATAAATCAAAAAATTAGTGGGGTGTGATAATGCAGGCCCATAGTTCCAGCTACTTGGAAGGCTGAGGTGGAAGGATTGCTTGAGCCCAGCGGGTCGACGTTGGGGTGGCTGTGAGTGTGCCACGGCACTCCAGCCTGGGCAACAGAGTGAGACTCTGACTCAAAAAAAAAAAGAAGAAGAAAAAAAAAAGACCACACAATCTGTTTATGCTCTCACAGCAACATAAGTTCTTACATCTGGTTCTGGACACACAGAGTTGGATAAACCTGGTATCAGAAGAGCCAACCCAGAAGCAGATGGAAACAAAAGGCAGGAGGGAAGTGGGAGTCGTAGAGGGACAGGACAGGGCAAGTCCACATGGTAAAAGCCTGAGCCTAGAAACGCAGGTTTATGGCACCTGCCATCTTCTCTCAGGGCTCAGAGATGACAGAGAGAGAAGGAGGTAAGCCCTAGCCATTGGCCTGTGGTTGGAACCTTGCAGTCTGACCTGGGATCTTGCCTGTACCTTCGTTCAGGGCAGGAGCACTCAGGTAGGCTCCAGCACTGGTGGGTAGGGTAGATAAAATTCTGAGCATGATACAAAACCATGTCCCTAAAACCAGGGGCCAGTACCAGCGTGGGGTCGTGAGGAAGCCCAGACTTCAGGCACATTACTGGCATGTGAAGGAAACTAAAATATTTCACCCAAAGTACACTTTTTTGACATATTTAGAAATGGCTGTTGAGAAGGGCTGGAAATACAAGAATAGAATAGCTGGAGGGAGAGGGGCAGGGAGGTTGTCCCTCCCCCCAACCTTGGTTGGGGAGATTTGCATCTGTAGAAAAAAATCTGCATTGATGTAGCCAGGCTTTCTCTGAGGCACTTCTTTATCTGAATCTTGGAACAATTAATTGAGAGTCTGGTATCTTTAAAAGTCTGAAAGAAACATGTCATCTGTTCTCTCTGAGGGATGTTACCAGTGAGATTTCATGTACATAAAAAGAGCACCTTTGCTAGCCAGGGTTCCTCTTCTCTCCCTTCCATAATCTATCTTACCACTATAACCTGACTTACCACAAAACCTGTTTTGGGTCATGTTCTGACCCCCTATTCTTTCTACAACCTCAAGAGATGGTATAAAAGCATCAATCATCTTGCCTTTCTTTGAGATCTTTGTAAGACTTCCATGTACATTAATAAATGTGTGTGCCATTTCTCCTACTAATCTGCCTTCTGGTACTTGATTTTCAGCGAACCTTCAGAAAGTGAATAAACATTTTCTCTTAGTCCCTCTACATGGAATGGGGCAAAGTCACAGGCTAGAAAAGCTATGTAAAATGAAGAATGGGGCCAAAGTGGCTGCAAGATGCTCAGTGTGAAAGCAATAAAAGACAAGGTAAGCAGTGCAAAGTGGATAACTAGGGGTAGTTGTCACAGCTACAGGGACTGACAACACATAAACATTCAGGGATGGGGGCACCCTGAGAGAGGCCAAGATGCTATGTCACTCTTAACCTTAAATTACAAGATTTAGAAAACATGATTAAATGTAGAGTTTATTTGAGCACAAAGTTTGAAGACAACCTCTCAGGAACATAGATTTTAAAGTTGGTTTTCTAAAGTGAAGATATTTGGGAGGGGTCATTTATATAGATAAAGTTTGGAAAGTTTAGTAAGATTTTGATTTTTTTATGTAAGGCATAATGTGTAGTTCTAACAATTTGATTGGTTAAGGCAATTTTTTTGAGAAAGGTATATTTAACATTTTACATAGAAGATGTAGCAGCCATAGAGTCTTTTGTGACATCTGGTCTGAGTTAGGTATAGGAAAAGAAATAAAGCAGTTAATCTATAGGTCAGTGATTAGAAGGCAAGGAGGTCTGGTCTCGGGACTCTCAGTCATTGATGGAACAAGAACAATGAGAAAGAAAGTTAATTTATAATCCAAGAAGCAGAAGTTGGCACTACATGCTATGTGACTCAGAACACAGGCACATCTCTCTTAAGGTTTAAAGTGTTGTGGGGGTTCCAACATCTTTTAAATTGTATTTATTTTCACATTTCCCCCTTTTTGTCAATATATTTTGGAGAAAGCATAGTAAATGAACACAATAATTTTGAATCTGTTTATGTTTAGGAGTTTAGTCTTATGTTGTTAGGAAAGCTCATTTCTAGAATGTCAAATCCCACAGCAAGTGTAAGACTGGATATGTTCTAAAGTTGGAGTATAGGCTGAATATAAAGTAACATGAGGGAAGTGACTTTGTGACCTGAGTCAGGCCAAACAGCTATCTTTAATTAATGTAATTTTTAAGTGACCATTACTTTAGTCTTTTTAGTCATGCGTTGACTTTATTGTAAATAAATGTTGCAGTAGCAATGAAGACAAAAACAGGACAAATACGTGATTATAATATGTAATAGAATAAATAATAGCTTTCGTCATCAAGTATCCCAAGATTTTAACCACCTTTTTAATCTCTCAGAAAGAGTTTTGAATGTGAAAGCATAGTTATTTGGATTTTGATATCGGCCATTAATTTAGTGATGTTATTTGATATAGAAATAAAGCTCTGTTTTTATGATAGCACAGGTTTTCCATTAGGCTATAGTGAGTATATCTTAAGCCATATGGTTCTGTAATATACCCTTTTTTTTTTATAAGAGTAACTTTATTGTTTAATAATAAGGTATCTATGTGGCTATCATTTAGGGCCTTTTTGTATAATTGGTTAGGGCCTCTATATGTCAAATGACGTTTTTTTGGGGGGGGGAAATGAAATCCAACAATTTTATTTTAATGAGCTGTATTTTCTAAATTTTTGTTTTATTTTTTCCTGTTTTCATACAGTATTGAAAACAAAACGTGGCCCATTCACATTTTCCTGAGGAACTGTAAAGATGATCTCTACAGGGATAAACGTTGTAAAGCCTGAAGCTCAATCAACTGATGTTGAAAACTCTCAGAGGGAGTAAAGGCTTGATTTGAATGGTCTAGAACATGTATTATAATTTAATAGAAGAGATTGTCGTCCTAATATTTAATGATTTTAAAGAACTTCCCAGTCCATGCAAAGAGTACATACAGTCCAAGAATAAATCAAATTTCTGAACGCATTTTATGCTACATATGTGTATACTTTGCGATCCTCAGGTGTTCGTGCCAAATATTCTCTCTCAGTAAGTCCTTCAATATGTTTCTTAATAACAACTGGACTTGGTAAAGAATCTAGCTTTCAACTGCCGAGTTACCTCTGCTCCTAGAACATTGTGCTGCATCTTCTTTCTAGATTTCATTATCCGCACTATAGCAGCTTCTATCTCATGTTTTCTGTCGTCATCTACTTTCTGCCTTGTTTCTTTCCTTTCTGGGTCTTATTCACCTTGTTTAGCAGCAACTGTTTGAATCTTGACTCTGTGTAGTTTGGATGTGAACTGATCATTAACTGTAAATATGTGAGCATTTTCTATTTCCTTTGACTTGGGTTCTTTTGTAAGAACCCGCTGTGTTGGTTTACCACAGGCGAGGGATTGTAGGGCTCTAACAAGCTCTCTTTCAGGAATATCTGTCTCTTGTTGAATTTCTGCAAATGTATATTTTTCTCTATTATTAAAGAGCATTAATATGGTCATCTGGAAAGTAGAGACTTGCAATATGTGCTTCCGTGTATTAGAGTCAGTTGCGTGTGCACCTCCAACACCAACTTCAGATCCATCTTCCTTTTTAACTGGGCTATAAAAGGTGGCATTGAGATCTGCAGAACTCATATGATACTGGAGTGTGAGCTGTCGACCACTGTGTTTGGCTAAGTAGAACCTTCTGAATATTTCAAAAGCATGTCTTGGTGCTGGTGGGATGTTGCACTTTGGTGGGGCTGACTGAGTGGGCCAATATCCTGTCGTGAGCACCCGGACTGTGAGATCAACGCCACCTAAAGATACCCCAGTTGCCTGTAGATGTTGCCTAAATTCATCCATAGTTGTGTTTGAGATGCTCATATCCCTAAACATTCCTTCCAGTTTTGATGTGAACTGACACCCACATTCAGTCTTTAACTTGGATATCATGTTTTTTCAGAGTCATCAGAAACACTTTTGTCAGAAGTCTTCTTGCCAAGTGTTGTTTATAATAGCGTTCAAAGACATCTTTTTCTTGCATAAACCTAAAAAGGACCATTGCTTTATCCAATATTGTTTCTACTTCTTGTTCTGTTAGCCCTTTGACTCCCTTTTTCAGTTTATCATCAATAAATAATGAGAGGTATTCGGGAGACCTGGAGTTGAGGTTGAGAAAATACTCAAAGTCACCCGCAATAGTTTGTTTAAAAAGCCAGTCATTATTGAACGATTCCTGCAGGAAGCAATCAAACCTACTCTTCAGATCCAATAAGCCCTGGATATAGTCAACAGGATTCTTTCCTTCTCCTTCCTCAGAAACAAGGGCTTTACCTTGCTCCCTTAAATAGGAACTCATACACTCACACATCGTTTTCAAACCATTTGGCACACAACTAAATAACTTGTACATGCATGCAAGGTCTTCTGTTTTTCCATTTTTCAACATATGTACTAGCCCAGAATTTTCCATTTCTACTATAGTCTTATGTGCTTAGAAATGAGTTCCCTCTCAACCACCTTTACGATTGGCTTTTCGGTGATCATTAGAGACATACTAATGTATATGGACCATGTATATGTACAACAAAATAATGTGGAGAATGTCTACAATTTGGGATTAATTATTTTTCAAGATCAAGTTGTACGTTGTGGGTGTATGAGGGATCATCTATGGCAAACTCTATTAGATATGACTGCAAGAGAGCGGATAGGAGAAGTTGTAGACAGAGGCGCAATAAGAAATGCTTGCCAGATGTTAATGATTAATGTTAATAAGGTATCTATGTGACTATCATTTAGGGCCTTTTTGTATAATTGGTTAGGGCCTCTATATGTCAAAAGACATTTAAAAATACCTAATTGTGGTATAAAGATAAAAGTGACATGATCTTATCAATGGAATATAGAATTAACAAGATTATGAATGAGGAAGTTTTGTTGGGGCTTGAGAAGGTATGAACTATTTGATTTTGTGTCCAGGCATAACCCAAAGAACATCACCTAACCATCTTGGAAGAAACCATGCCCATAGACTGGTATTGCATAGCCAAGACATTCTGGTTGTTGAATCTCTTAAGTGACATATCAGTTAGTACTTTGTAATATAATGGTGTGGATCTATTGTTCTTTGGGTATCTATTTCATATTTTTAGTGTTATTGGGCAAGGTATTTTTGGTGGTTTTGTTTTGTTTTTTGTTCTCAAGCTGAATGTCAGATAAAATTGTTCCAAATTTGTATTATATCCTCTTGAAACTGAGTTGTCTCATCTTTTAGTTGGGGCAGTGTTATTGTCTTACCTCTTAGTTGGGGCAGTGCCAGTGTTAAAGCTAATGGATTTATTTTTTTATTGAAAGAATTTTTACATCTTTCATTTTATAATGTATTACTAACAGAACAATGGTTTCATATTAGTGCTAAGTACCAATGACTGCTCTTGAGAAATACAGATATATTTTTGGTATTTTATTTAGTCTTGTCTTTGGAGAGAACATATCCACCATGGTAGGCCAAAACCACCAGAAAAGGGCATGAGGCTACATACTCAACAAGTGTCCTTCTGTAGTCTGTTAGCATAGTCCTGAGCCCATTGTAAAAAGTGGTTGTTTTATGGGCAACAGATAATGATAGTGGCATTAAAATATGAGAATTAGGGGGAAAAGAAAGAAGTTTTGTGATAACTTGCAAAATCTTATTCATCTATTAACAATTACTAATATCAAACATTTATTTAGATATAGGCCTTTTCTATTATCTTTGGAAAGTTGACAGTCTCAGATGTTGTCTTTTTTTGGTCCAGTGTCAACTTATCTCAAGTGGAAGATCACCTTTCAGTGAAATAGAAGGCTCAGCCTTCTTTAGATGAGAAATGTGAATCTAAGAGTCTATGTCTTCTAATTTTGTGGCACAGGGGTTAGTAAGAAATACTTGATATGGTCCCTTTTACTTTACATGAAGAGAATCTTTTAAAATATGTCATTTTACATAAAATATCTTGGTTGAATTTTTGTCTTCTGAGACCTCACCTTGAAAAGATTTTTTTTTTACGAATTTATACTTTTTAATTAGTTGTTTTATAAGGCCATTGTAATAGTTGAATATGTCCCCCCTTCATCTCAGAGATGTATAATTTTATGGAGATAATTTTATATGTGTGTCTGTTATAATTTTAAATGGAGACGACTGATGCCTATTAAAAGAAATTGTCCTCAGGTTATGAAACATTAGTGGAAGAGCTTTTGACCAAGGAATTTTAAAAGCCTCAGTTAATTATTTAAATTGAGTTTTACTAAGCCAGATGACTGGGGATGATAAGTACAATGGATATGTAGGAGGATGGACCCGATTTTATATACTGATTAAATTACCCGTCTAGTGAAGTGAATACCTCTGTTGCCATGAACTTCCAGAGCAACTCCCCAAGCTAGAATAATTTTTTTAAAGATAATTTTAATTACTGTTAAGTCCATTGTTTTATATGAAAATGTTTCTACCCGATGAGAAAATAAGTAAATCATCACTAGTACATATTTGTATCTTCATCATGGTGGTAGCTGAACAAAGTCTAATTGTCATACTTTGAAGAAGACTTTATTTTTTTATTTTTTTTTTGAGTTGGAGTCTCACTCTGTCGCCCAGATTGGAGTGCAGTGGCCACTCCCGGCCACCTCAGCCTCACCTGCTGGGCACCGGCAATCCTTCCGCCTCAGCCTTCCAAGTAGCTGGAACTACAGGTGCGTGCTACCACGCCCGGCTAATTTTTTGATTTATTGTAAAGATGAGGTCTCACCAAGTTGCCCGGGTGGGTCTCGAACCCGCGGGCTCAGGCAATCCATTCACCTCGGCCTCCCAAAGGCGTGGGATTACAGGCAGAGCCACCGAGCCTGGTTTCGGAGAAGACTTTAGATAAGGGAAAATGTCTTTGGAAACTGTATGAAGGTTTCTCTGTATACAGAGGGTGTCAAAAAATGTATACACATTTTAAGAAAGGAAAAACTGTACTGAAATTATAATAATCAATACAATAAACACAAGTCACATTTGACATCTGCAATTACAAGAGGTGTTCAAAGTGGTTACCATCAGCATTCAGACACTTAATTATGGCAAACATCTCTTAACTGCTCTTAAAACAAGTATACATTTTTTTGGCATCCCCGGTATTTTGGGCAAATGTGACATTCATTATATATCTTATGAGCTATGAATAGGGAATATTTTTAGAAATTTTTTTTTCTCAACTATTTTATCAGGACTTCAATGAGTTAAAGTATGTATCCAGTAAGTTCCTTATATACTAATGAGTTCTGTTCTGAACAGGCATTCATAAGTCCAATTTGTTTGTAAGTCCAGCAAATTTGGCCTAGGCATATGACTAACATAATCAGCTATGTAGTACTGTACTGAAATAAGCTTATAATACTTCTCCTTTTTTTGGTAAAGATTAGGTCTCACCAAGTTGCCCAGGCTGGTCTCGAACCCCTGTGCTCAGGTAATCCTCTCACCTCGACCTCCCAAAGTGTTGGAATTATAGGCGTGAGCCACCATGCCCAGTCTTATAATACTTTTCACACAAATAATACATTTAAAAAGAAAAAAAAAAGAAAGAAAACATTTTAAATTTTATGATACAGTACCTTAAAAAATAAAGTAGTACAGTATAGTACAATACAACTACTGGAATGCAGAGTCTGGCATTGAGTAACAGGCAAGAATTATTGACTGGAAGAGGGAGAGGAGGTGGGAGATGATAGAACTGAAGAATTGTCAGCCGTAGAAGACCGGGGGCAAGCTGCAATTTCACTAATTCCTGGCATTGATGGCATAGGTACTGGTTCTTTGCTGGTTTCAATTCTCTCGACCCTCTTGAAAATATCATTCAGTAATGCCCGGGTAGTAACTGTTTTTTCCTTATCATAGATGACACAGGAGACTGGGTTGCATTCTGAATGGCTGCTGCAACCTTTGTGTACCATTCTACATTTATTTCTGTGCCTCAAAAAACTATCAGTGCCACCTCGAATTAATAAAATCCCCTCACCATTTCCTATGTCATGAATCTCTCCAGGTCTTCAGTTACTTCTTCCTCTTATCTCTCTTCATCTTTTCTGTGGGCCTCCAATTCCATCAGGTCTCTATTAGTAAACTTCTCTTGTTGCACAGCACAGAGTTCAATGGCGTCGTCCTCTTGCAGATCTAGCTCCAGCTTCTTGCTGAGGGTCACTGATTTACTGAAGACCACTTTGGACTACTTATTCACACCTTCTCCAATCCACAAAAATCATGAACAAACTGCAGTCAAAGGTTCTTCCACGTGACAATATATCCCACACGTGTGAACTAACTTACAAAATTGGACATGCAATCACATATTTGCATCTTAGAAAGTTTGCAACTTGAAGTTTCATATGCAGAAGACTAATTGTATAGGTTAAAAATGATGATGAATTTAGCAAAAAATATAGGCAAATTGTTAGGCCCATACCGTATTTCATTTTGGGGAGAGTATGTTTCCTCTTTTGTTTTTTAATTTTTTGGTTTGGATTTTGGAGTTCTGGGTTGAGCTCATTTTAAGTCAAATTTAGGTGTTTTCTTTTAGAAGTTAATATATATACCAATTTGTTTGTTAGGCCAGCTAAAAATTTAGCCTAGGTACTCGACTTACATGATCAGTTATGTAGTACTGTACTGTAATAAGCTTATAATACTTTTCATACAAATAATACATTTTAAAAGCACAAAACATTTTGATCTTATGATACAGTACCTTAAAAAATAAAGTAATACAGTATAGTACAACAACTGACATACAGTGTTTGGCATCGAGCAACAGGCAAGAAGAGTGGTTTGTTTGGATGTATTTAGAGCAGCTCTTTTTCCTGTCTTACCAGCTAGTCAATCTTTTTCTTCAGTTTAGTTTTATTTCTTTGGAGTATCTGCTTTGGAATGACCTGGGATTTTAATAATGGCCAATGATTTTGGTAATAACTTGGCTTTTAGCAAGTGTGAAATAAGGTTGTTTATTTTTTATGGATTGATCAGAAGAGGTTAAAAACTTTGTTTTATAGCATTTTTAAATTATGAGATACTATGAAAGCATATCTGTTGTCTGTATAACTGTTAGCATTTTTTTGTTGTTGTTAATTAACAGGCCCTGATTAACGTTAACAATCTTGTTTGTTGAGCTAGGGTGACTTCTGGAGGATATTTTTTATTTTTTCAGTTAAAGATATTATAGTGTAACCTGTATATAAAACCCAGATTTATTTATGTATGCATTCATTTATTATCATTATTATTATTATTTTTAGTCATGGTCTCACACTGTCACCCAGGCTAGAACACAGTGGCACAATCATGGCTCACTACAGCCTTAATCTCCTGGGCTTAAGTGATCCTCCTGTCTCTGTCTGGCTATTTTTTTTTATTTTTGAGGAAGGAGTGGGGAATGAGGTCTCACTGTGTTACCTAAACTGGTCTCAAACTCCTGGTCTCAAGCAACCCTTCTTTCTGGGCCTCCCAAATTGCTGGGATTATAGGCATGAACTATCGTGCCTGGCCCCCAGCTTCATTTTTAAACACAATCTATCTGCAAACCAAATAACACTATTAGTAAGGGGAGTCTCTTGTAGGTCTGTTCTAGGCGAGAAAAGCTGGTTGGTTAAGATTATTCAATCCTGCAACATCTCAACGGTAGGCAGAGACAGAAGAATGGCAGAGTTTAGAATATAGAGATGGTAATGTGAGGTACAGACAGAAGACAACCTTTATAAGAAGCTAATCTGCTGACACAGTAATGTTGAGTGTGATGTGAATTTACAAGGGCTTCCACAAAATGTGAAGGGAAATCCCATCACTATTTATTTGGTAGCTCTTACTAACAGAGGAGTGGCAGTTATTGTCCTCATGTAAGGTGGCAATTTCTGAGCCATAGTGTCTAGTTGCTGACTATAGTTTCCTAAAGGTCTGTTCTGGTCTCTATATTTTTATGTCAGACCCCTAAGGTATTTTCCTGATTTGCATGAACAATGAAAATGGAATGTCATAATTTGGATGTCCCAAAGCTGGAGCATTTATAAGGCTCTTTTAAATTTCCTTCAATGTTAACTGACTTTCTCAGTTCATTTTAAGATATCTGGCTTGTCTTGTTTTAAAAGAGTATATAAATTAGATGGCCCAAATATCTTGTTTTTGACAAAACTGAAGGGTTGTTTTTGAGACTTTGTGTCCCTCCAAGGCCATTTGTTGTAACAAGTGAATCGCATCTTTTATAGAGGCTTGCCTATCCTCTAAATAGAGAAGCAAATCATCTATATATTGTTTCAAAATGGATTTTTAAGGAAGTTGACATCTGAGAGATCTGCTTTTCATATTTGTGAAAAGTAAGTTGAACTCTCAGTGTATCCCTGAGGCATGATTGTCCATGTGCATTTTCTGTCTTCCCAAGTGAAGGCAAAGAGAAATCGACTGTCTTTCTCTACAGGAATATTAAAGAATGTACTATACAAATTTATCACAGTAAAGTATTTACCTTTAGTTGATATGGCAGTTAACAACGAATGGGAATTTGGCATTACTGGATGTTAAGGAATGACTATGTCGTCAATTGCTCTCAGATCTTGTGCAAACTTCCATCTTCTACCATTTGGTTTTCTTATGAGATAAATTGAAGTGTTATATGAGCTTGTACAGAGAATAATCAGACCTCTTTTTATATAGTCTAAAACTATAGGTCTTATACATTTTAAAGAATCTGGTTTTAAAGGTTATTGTTTAAGGTTTGGAAGAGGTTTTGCTGTATCTATTTGAATTTGAATGGGAACAGTGGAGGTCATTTTTCTAGGATCGGTGGAAGACTGACTACAATAGATCCCGTATTGCTTTAGCAGTTTTTATCACTTTTATCACTTCATCATTTAGTGTCTTCTAATTTTACACCATTCTGGTACTAATTCCAGAGGTAGTAAGAACTAAAGACCCTGCCAACCTACTGGGCACGTCACCACAGCTAGAGTCAGATCCAGCTGAACATGCAGGAGTCTGGCCTGAGGTAAGAAGAATCAGCCAGGGAAGGGGATTTGAGTCCCAGGCCCACATCTATCAATAGAGAAGTTGATGCAAAATGCTTGTGAGTTAGACCAGCAGGGAGCAAGAGAATTGCAGAAGGCTGGGACTCTGGGGATCGAGGATTCTGAGGATTTAAGATCTCAATCTGGTTCCCAGCAAAGGAATCTCTGAGTTAGGGCAGAAATCTGCCCGTCTGGCAGAAGAAGTCACCCTGAAAGTCAGGGCGAGGTTGTTGATAGGTTTTCTTCAGCAAGTATCGGCTTCAGAAATGGATGAAGAGGTGGGCCTGTTGGCTTCAGGAGCTGGGTAAGAAAGGGAAGGCAGCTGCTGCCCCTAGGCAGTGGCCTCCTTCCAGACACTGAAGAAGCCATGGGAATGAGAAAGTTGTCACTCCTCTACAGCACACTATGGGACAATGAAGAAACTCTGATCCCTATCCTGTCCTTACCTCCTCTGTGTATTCAGACCATTTCTAGCTAAATAATCGTGTACGTGCCTGAATTACTGTAATTGAAGAAAGCTGCTTTTACAAATTGCTATAAAAACTTTCCTCTTTACTCCCTTTCAAGTCCTGAAATCTGTGCACACATAATGCCAGAGAAATGCTTTCTGCAGCCAAAGGTCTGAGGAATGAAGGTCAGGCCAAGAATTAGCACTACAAAAGCTTTATCAGGGCCCAACAGTTGAGCCTCTGACATTTGCAGTGGAAAAGTAAATAAGATCAGGAACTTAGAACCACGAAACCAATCTAGTAGAAAATTGTTATTAAGGAATATGGGATTATGAAAAGAATGTATCTGGATCTCCAAATTAGTAGCTATATATCCTTGAAAGTTCACAAATTAAAAAGCAAATAAGAGTATTAGTAGGATTTATTTTTTTCTACATTATGAGCACATTTACAGCATCAAACTCTCCTGGCCATTCCTAAAGGCAGATCCCCGAAGGTGAATATCTATAACTTTATGGTGCCAGAGACTGATGCCAGGTGAGATGTGGCACAAAACCCATGGATTCTTTGGCTTGTTTCTAAAATGAATTTTAGAGTGACCAGCAAAGTTTTCAAACAAAGTTTATTAGAGAAAGAAGGGGAAAAAAAGATGGGGTGACATGCCAGCCCTGGAAGGGGCGAAAGAAACCGAGCCTTTGCTCTTTACAATAAGCCTGATACACATTTACAATTGATATACTAAAGAAGGTGAACCTTGAGACCCCCACTGTGGAGATTAACATCTCTGGGCTCCTGATGGGAGGAGAGAAGGGAAGGAATGGCCTTTTCTTGGCCACATTGTCTTTTATGGGAGACCTGTCAGATGTTTCCAATCCACAAGTTCCTTAGCTTATCATTTCTATGTCTTTGGTCTTCCGCCTTAGTCTTTGACAGAAAATCTGAAAAAAATATTTTATGCTAAACCATAAATTGAAATGTTGGACTGTCCTACTCTTGCATCTGATGGAGTTTTTTTGGTTTTGTTTTTGATTTGCTGAGGGGGTTGGGGAAGGCTGCCAGCTTGGCCTGCAGTAAAATGTAATTTTAAAAATGTCTGAAGCTTCCTAAAACCTACCTATTAGAAATGTTCTATGTCTAACCTGTGATAGCTACCCTACCTCAAATCCCCCCTTAGAGATTTTGGATCCCATAATCATATGGGGTGTTGAAGGGTAAAGGTCCTTTTTTGCAGCTTTTTTAAAGCTGGCAGTGGGCATAGTCCTGTCTAGTCAAAGATAGAAAATCTCTCCCTGTCTGTTTTAAGGGGTCTGGATCTGTTTTAGCAGTGGCATCATTTGCAGGCACTGACTGGAATCTTGCATGACTATTGTGTGGGCATGAAATTGCTGGATTAAGGCTATACTTTACTTATTTGTGGGGAAAAAAAACCCTGTAAATTATTTTAAGAAAAATATTTTTGACTTTGAAAAATATAACAAAAATAATTAGTAATACTTAAACAAAGAAATTATAAAGCTATTTGGTTTTCATTAACTCAGTTTATGCAATTAACTCTTGTTTTGGTAGCAATCCTATGTTGGATTAGCAATCTTCATGAGCACACAAGTTTTTTAATAAGAGTTTTGGAAGATTTTAAAGTTGTTAGCAATTTGTAATGAATGACACTTTTTAGATTTTAACTAACTTGACTATATATGTGATTAATCTGGCAAAACCTTTAACAGCTTGAATTTAAAGATATAAATTTACTGCCAACTCAAGTACAAAAAGAATTATAGAAGCAAAGTTTTATACTTTAAAACATTTAGCATAAATGATAATTAACCAATAAACCAATCGATTTAGACAAAATATTTAAATTTTGAAAGTATTTTATTTTACCAATTTTATAACTGTAGTTATTTACTAAAGATTGACAGATTCGTGTTTTAAGAAAAAAAGACTGTTCTCTGACATAATGGCATTTTGCCTCAACATCAGTGATTGCTATTAATGGTTAATTTATAGACATAACCAATTTATTTTGTAAACTTGAATGTTTATAGACTTTTTGTAAATATTTTTTCACAAACCTTTCACATACCATCTTTGACATACTTGCATCATTTTTTGACATGTGTGAAACTTTTTATTTTTGTTCTATACATTTTCCTCCAAATAACCATTACTCTATTGTAAGACAGACATTTACCATGCAAGAGTCTTTCCTATATAAAATATTTTTTGTATTCTTTCTTACCAAAAACATACTTTTATACCAACAAACTTTTTTTTTTTACATCTCTTTTTGGGTTTTTTTGGTATCTTTTTATAGAGAACTTTTTACATTTATAATTTGAATTAACCTTTTAGTAACTATTGAAACATTTAACTCTTAAACACCCCACAATCCCATTAGGGAGTAGATAGGTATCTGGAGAAAGAGGTTAAGCATGGACATCTAGGGCTGAAAACTTAGCCTCAGTAATGATTTAAAAATTAATCTGGACCCCAGCCCTATTTATACAGACCCAGGAATTTTCTGGGGTGATGACAAACAGAGCACTGGGCTGGGCCATGGTCCCCAGGCTCCATCAGTCAGTGGCTACCATTACTGAGCTGGCCTTCTCCTCCCGGAGAGGCCATGCCAGCTCTCTTAGTGGTCTTTTAGTCCCTGCACGTCAGACAAGATCCTGGGAGCTTAGGCTGTCAAGGACAACTGTGTTTTAAGTGCCCAGATTGACTGTATTCATAGTAGCAGATATCATCTCCCTTAGCAGGTCTATGTGTATCAGGTCTCTCATGGGTGGCTGAAGCTTTGCCACTAATGGTGACTGTCAATATGTTGTCTGTTTTTTGTCTTGCTGATTCTCATCCCTGGAGGCTTTTTCTTTTTTTCCCCCAATGTCTTGGTTGTTAAAAACCTCAAAAGTTTTTTGTAATTCAGAGTTTGGTATTTGTAGTTTTGAGTCAAGCCTCTGAAGTTGGGTATTTAATATCCCATAGGATATAATCCTGTTTGTAAAGTAGTGAAATAAACTTTAAAATGTCTCTATATATGGAACTTTTGACCATTTCCCTTCATGGCTACAAAATGAATCTAATTGCCAGATGGTATTAAAGCAGATTCCTGTTTCTTTTTTAAATCTCATTAACTGTTTGATTATAATAATGCATTAACTTTTTTGGTTTTGGACTGTTAATTTTATTTTTTTAACTTTTAAAAAATCTGTTTTAATGGGACGCTTGAGGATATAGATTGAATATTACCAATTTTTTTGTTTGTGTTTTTTTTAAAACCTAGAATTATGCCTTTGAACCTTGTACACTATGTTTCCCACAGGAAAATTCTGAAACCTAGAGTTTTGTCATTGAACATCTGTGTGTTGTATTTCTCAAGGGAATATTTTGAAAAAATAAGGCCATAAACACCAATGTCAGTCATCCCTGGGAGCCTGATGGCTTCTTTCAAACTGAGCATTCCCAGCCCTCCTTTAAGCTTCTCTCCACTTCAGTATCTGTCTGTGTAGGATTTCTCACACCAGTAAACCGCAAACCAATGAGGTTTAACTTAGGACTTTTAACAATGTCTTTGAAATGGTCTGATACAAAAACTTTTACAGTGAACAGACCATGTAGGTGTAAAATAATCTGTTTCTACTTATTTTTAATTATCAACAGGTAAATTTGATAAGATCCTTTATAAATTAGTAAATTATGGTTTCAGTTGTGAGTTGTTAACAATTAATGAGTGATTAGTTCCCATGCTCCTTGTGCCACAGAGCACCCAGCATTTTGTCTGTATAGCAGAAGTACCAGGCTTAGCAAGGTGGCTTTATCAGGTAGGAATGACTAGATTCCATGCTCATTATGTCACACAGAGAGTATTTAACATTTAAAGGTTTACCTGTGTTGTAAGAGGGATATTAATCAGGTGTAGCCAAAAAAACTCTTTAGCAAAACAGTGGTGATATCTAGCACTACATTTTAAAGTAGGGGCTTAGCATAAATCACACACTTTTAAGAGATCTTTGAACAGTTTTACAGAGACAAACAGTTGATTGTAATCTTGGGCAAGGTCTAAATCCTTAGAAACAGACTCACTTTCAAATAACCTGGCTGTTAGCCTTTGAAAACAAGAACAGTCTAACTGTTTAAATACCACAGAAAAACATTTCATCCCTCGTCCAAATAGGATTCCTTCCCTCGCTTCAGTAGAGTAGTGAGAATAAAGCATAAGAAGAAAAAGTGGGGGTCTTCCGGTGCTGCATGGAAATGAAGTCTGGCTTCATCTACTCCTTCTGTGCCTCCTGCCAAAGAGGATCACTCAAGTTTTAGTTCTGCATGGTGCAGGAGTTTGCCTTCATCCCACCTATGCTCGCCTCCTGTTAGGGAGGACCAATGAGCTTGACTGGAGGGAGCAGAAACTGAGCAACGGGGAGGAGAGTGACCCTGAGAGAGAGAGAGAGAGAGAGACAGAGACAGAGAGAGAGAGAGAGAGAAAGTTGGTGTTGCACACTTGCAGACCATGTGGTGCTGGCAATTGTTGAACTTCAGGCCTCATGTTGGGTGCCAGATGATGAAGGGTGGAGTGTGGTGAATTCTTTGGCTCATTTCTAAAATGAATTTTAGAGTGGCTAGCAAAGTTTTTAAACAAGTTTATTAGGGAAAGAAGAGAGGAAATAACAGAGCTGGCACAGGTGAAAGAAACTGCACCTTTGCTCTTTACAATAAACCTGATATACCTTCACAATGATTGATATACTAAAGAAGGTAGAGCAGAGCCTAGAGACTGCCACCTCTGGGCTTCTGATGGAAGAAGAGAAGGGAGGGAGGTGGCCTTTTCCTGGCCGCATTGCCTTTTGTGGGAGACATGTCAGACATTTCCAATTCATAAGTTCCTTAGCTAAAAGGTGGTCTTATTATCATTTATGTGGCTTTGACCAGCTAAGGGATGGACTGTGATCTTCCACCTTTATCAGAAAATCTGAAAGTTTTTTTAGTGATTATTATGCTAAACCATGAATTGAAAGACTGGGTTGCATCTGATGCCTAGTCTTACATCTGATGGGTTTTTTTTTTAATTTGCAGAGGAGGGTGGGGAAAGTTGCCAGCTTGGTATGCAGTAAAATGTAATTTTTAAAATGTCTGAATACTTTCTAAATGCTTTCTATTAAAAATGTATCTATCTATATCTAACCTGTACTAGACACCCTGCCTCGAGACCATGATACAAATTACAAATAGGAGGCCATTCTAAAGCTATATGTTATTTCAAAGGCTATGATGTACTTGGTCAGCCACTAATGTCAAAGAAACATGAAAGAGTTCATTCGGTCCTGAGATGCAAAAACTCCCTATCATGAATACAGATAAACACATTGTGCTTTTCTTTTAAATTGTGTAATAAAACCAACACCAGAGCCAAATGTTGGGACCACCTTCACATGACAGAGATGATTATATTGGATAGCAAAGACCAATATATGATTAGTTAGCTAAAACTTTAGCTGGATCACCTAAAAACCACATATAAAAATGGAATAGCCCTAAACAAAATTAGGAAAGAAAGTTTACTGTTTGTTTTTATGAATTCCAAACTGCTTAACCTTGTATTTCAGACCAGCACTGTCCAAAAATGCATAATGGAAGTCCACATATAATTTTAAACATTCTAGTAGTTACATTTTAAAAAGTAAAAAATAAGTAGGTAAAATTAATTTTAAAATACATTGTTTTCTTTTTTTTTTTTTTTGAGTTAGGTTCTCACTCTGTCACCCAAGCTACAGTGCAGTGGCACGATCACAGCTCACAGCAGCATCAAACTCCTGGGCTCAAGTAATCTTCCAGCTTCAGCCTCCCAAGTAGCTGAAACTATAAGCACACATGACCATGATTGGCCAATATTTTTATTTTTTGTAGGGTTGGATCCCACTATATTACCAAGGTTGATCTTGAACTCTTGAGCTCAAGCAATCCTCCCATCTTGGCCTCCCACAGTGCTGGGATTACAGGCAGGCATGAGCCACTGTGCCCAGCCTTAAAATATAGTTTTAGAAACATTTCAACATATGAGGGGGAAACCCAAAAAAACAACATGTATTTATTTTTAAAAGTGTATTTATTCATCCATGTTTAAACTTCAGTCACCTTCAAAGTAGTCTCTGTTTGTTGCAAGACACCTATTGAGACACTTTTTCATTGCTCAAACCCGTTTTTATATTCATCGATTCTGATGCCTTTTAGTGCTTTTGCCATGGTTTGCTTCGCCTCTTCCACACTGACAAAACGTTTCCCTTTGAGGACTTTTTTTTCATCCGAGGAAACAAAAAAAAAAAGTCACTTGAGGTGAGATTAGATGAATAGGAAGAGTGGAGAAGGCGGATCCATGCCATTTTTGGTCAAAAACTGCTGAACACTCAGTGCAGTGTGAGCAGGTATACTCATAATCACCCGTCATGAAATGGGTAAACGCATTGAAAGAATCTCAAAAAAAATTCACTGAATGTAGCCTCTCACAACAACACTAGCTGGTACATTGATACTGATAGATTCCTAGAACACTTACCTACTGGGAGAAGCCGGTACCATAAGGAGTTCACCCTCCAAAAACTAATTCTGGTTTTTTGGGTCCCCCCTCATATAATCAATATACAAATTATTGTGATATTTTGCATTCTTTTTTCATACTTGATATTTGAAATCTAGCATACATTTTACACTGAGACAGCATCTCAATTTGGACAAAACATATTCGAAATGTTCAGTGTCACATGTAGCTTATGGCTACTGTGTTGTCCTGACTACGCACTCTCTCTATTTGGATGTAAAACCTACTGCTTTTCCATTGCTGAACATTCCACAAGCTTAGGAAGGACATGTACCAGCTTTTTCCAGATGGTCCTAATTTCACCTGTCGCATGATGCCTGGGTGTCCTTGTTTTCAGTACCAAGGGCTGTGAGCTGCCCTGGTTACTGGCCCCAACTCTAGGGCTACTCTGCCTAGGTTTGAATCCACCTCTCACTATGTGCATCCTAAGCAAGTCATTTAACATCTTTTTAGAGTCTCGTTTTCCTCATTTTTACACAGTTAAAAATAATGCTTTCCCCAGGGTTGCTGGAAATAAGGAGATTCCATTCCTGGAATGCCATGCTCTATCCAATGCTATTAGCAACAGTGGAAGTAAAATTATCACCAGAACAGTCTCTTTCTCCCCCACCCCACCACAGGTCCTGATTTGGGATTGTGAAAACATGTCCCTTTTCCTCTTCTTATTACTTTACCCAGGATGTTCCCTGCTGCCTAGTATTTCAATCCACTAAAAAATCTTGTCCATCTTTAAGGGTCAAATCAAATGCACCTATCCTCCAGGAAGTCTTTCTCTTTTCCTATCTTCCTCTTCCAAGATAAAAGTATTTCCATGGGTCTGACTTAATATTTTTATTTCTCACCCTTTATAGTATCCTAATTATTCATATAGGACTTAGCTTAACTTCTAGACTCTTCTTCAAAGGGGTAAGGCCCTTATTAAATTTGTGAACTCTCCCTCTCTTCTCTACCCTATCATTCCCTTCATATTTGCCCAGGAAGCTCCTGACATTCAAAATATAATTTTGAAGCAAGTGAACAAATATTCAACACTTTGATATAATATATTTGGCCTTTTAACAAAAATACCAATAAATATGCAAAAAAGGAAACATTTAAGGAATCTTGTGAGGTCACTCCTAGCTTTGAGATCAATTCACTCCATCCTAACCTGCCTCCCCACTTCCTGCAGTCTCCACACCTGCCCTCCACAAGTCTCCAGGTTCCCCCCTGGGTCTCCCAGCTCTGACTCCTACTGGGCCTTCCCCATCACAAATGATTCTCAAACAGAGCTGTGTCTCATCTCCCACTCCAACATAAAATGCACCTGCTCTCAACTCTAATTTTTCAGGATTCTGCCAGGTGACTGGCTGGCTAACCTGATTTACCAATGCCATCAAAGGAATTACTGTATTGAGGTATCCCCTCTGAGACAGTCAATTCATTAACTGAACAGGCTAATGCCACAATGTTAATGCAGAACCTCAAAAGCTATAAAAGCCCAGTGAGCAGATGTCAGGCAGATGCAGTTTGGCCATACACAGTTATTTCATAAACCATAGGGCATATCTATTCAACTGTGTAAAGATAAGGAGATCCTACTTTCAGCTTCATAGAAGGATATAATCAGGGTTATTTGTTAATTCATTAGATCAATTTAAGTGTCCAAAACAAAGGACAGTGAGAATAAAGAAATCTTACTTTTTGATATAGAAACTTCTTGAAAAATTAAGTTTTCATAATAAAATTTTCATTTGTTTCAAATGAAAATGAATTTTGAATGAAGGAAGATCCCTAACTCATTTTATTAAAGCACTGTGTTCTTTCTACTTTAAAAATGGTGATTAATCCTCAAAGGAGTCTCTGTGTAACTGACTAGAAACACTAATTATGTCTAATTTTGATACAGGCTCTGTTTCCCCACAGTGGGTCTTCCTTACACCCTGGCAGCTCTTATTTATTTCCTCACAACACTTAGATGTGACCAATAGGGGACAGAATATTGTCCCCGGAGGCGGCAAAGAGGGCGTGGGCCACATCAGGAAGTGAGTAACTGATACCATTACAGGCAACAAAAACAAGTCTCCAAGAGCATTTATTTTCCCTTTCCTCAATACAGGTCAGAGGAGCTGACACATTACAGCTGCTGAACTGTGGCAGCTAATCCCCTGAGAAAGAAACATGGCAGGAAGTATTCTCTCACACTCATTGCCCTCTCCCCTCCCTTCCTTCCTCTGGCCCTGACCCAGCCTCAGCCCAGCAGTCCTTTCAGTATACTGTCAGTGCAGTAAACCCTGACAGTTAATGGCCAGTCACAATTACGGGAAACAATTTCATCAAATCTAACCCCTGCTACTCCACAGACCAAGTCCATTAGAGCACCAGCAATCTTTGGAAATTATCCAGATGCTAACCAGTTTTTGGCAAGCACATTTTAAGTGGGAAATGTTAAAGGCTATTGGCTATCTTATCAATGACTCTAAAACTCAATTTGGACACCAGAATATTGCACAATTAACAGCTATTTAAAAAACCATTTTGTAAACATGCCTGACAATATAAAATCTTAGGACATAAACTATGATTCTGGTTTAAGTCTGGAGATCTTTCCACAGGCACCTTCTACTACGTAAAGAAGCCAGATGGCAGAAGACGGAAAGCCCCGTGCATCAGAAACACTCAGGTCCTGTCCAGATTCTACCACTAACCATCTGTGCACCCTCTGAGCCTGTTTCTTCATCTATAAAAGTCAAGGGTCGGAGCATAATGAATACTTAGCTGCCGTTTAGCTCTCACAAACTCTACTAGTATTACTAGAGTAATACTAGGCTATGTTGCTATAACAAATAATTCCCAAGAGCTAAGAAACCTAAACCAACAACTCACACAATGTCCTCTGCTGATCATCAGAAACTCTCCTCCATCTAGTATCTTAGAGATCATGCTTCTTCCATCTACCACTGTTACCCCACAGACCAAGTCCATTAGAGCACCAGCAATCTTTGGAAATTATCCAGATGTTAACCAGCTTTTGGCAAGCACATATTAAATGAGAAATGTTAAAGGCTGTTGTCTATCTCATCAATAACTCCATGTTTCCATAAGAAGCCTTCAAGGCCACCACTAGCAGGTGAAGGGAGAGGCAATGGAGGCACACCAGTTCTTCAGTGCCTTGGCACAGAAGAACCTGTCATCTCATAGTCAATTATCTAAACCTAATCATATGACTGTAATCTAACTGCAGAGGATGCTGGGAAATGAGCACTTGAGATATTTGGTGAGCACTATTTGGCTCCACCACACAGATGACATTTGATTTGCTTATTTTAATAATTTAATCTATATGTGTATTTATCTGAATAGATATTAACACCATGATATGCCACAGTGCAGAAGTGAAGAAAAAGTTCTTAAAGTTAAGTCTGCCAGATTCATAGAAAGGCAGAGAGAAAGGAAGAAACATGGCCTTTGAGGATGAATACCAAATCAAATGTCTAGCACTCAGGCAAACACAGTCCAAGCGGTACTTAGGAGTAGAGACAAGCCTGAACCACTTCCCGTAATCACACAGCACTGTGATAGTCTTTCTGCTAGTCTAGTGATGGCCTAATAAACTATCTTTTGCATTTGTTCCTCCAGTCAGAGCCACTTCTCTTCTCGAAGACTTTATTTCTGCAATGAACAATGTCATCAAAAATCTGTTTGACCAAAAGCTATCCATGGGTACCTGGTGCTAGTATAAATATCACACTGATCCCAGCTGAGGGTCCCACACTCCCTACCCCCATCCCCCAGAAATTCAAATTCTAGAGGATATAAAGTAATTGGGTAATATTTCTGAACATCACAAGCTTAAAATGTGGCATATACACCTGGCTATTTTTTTATATACTATATGAAGATTTCTCAGGAGTTGTATAATTGAGAGAAGAAAAGGATGGAGAAATTTCATAGAGATGATACAGATACAGATGATAAATCTCATAAATGGGAAAGCTTAACTGCTGACAGAGTTAGAGATACTGTATTTTTATATGAACTAATTTAGGATTCTCATTGAATATTATTTGGATAATATGTTTATCTTTGTTTATTGCCTTCAAGGGATCAACTCTAAAATCATGGAGGGCAATCAAAGCAAAGAAAAATATAGAAACCTGAAAATTCGTGAAAAGATACATTCTCAGTGGGCATCACTGATGCCTGGAATTGTGGAACCTGGGAATGAGGTCATAACAGAAAGAACAGAGTCCACTGCATGGTTGCCTGACTCCTATCGGCTCTATCAATAGGGAAAGTCAAGGCAGAGTTTCCAGCTTTTCTGCAGACAGGACAATGCTGATATATAGTAATGACGAGTCTTTCCTAGAATTGTTTTGACCTCTGAGTTACAGAGGGTCAGTAAGCAGCCCAAGGTAATCCGTGATAGAAGGATTTACATCCAGAACTTTCTGACACCACAGCATGCTCTGCACAGATTCTGTACCCTGGGAGGGCTCTCCACCTCTGAACATTTCCCAGGATCATCACAGGACCTTGACGAGTTAGCAAGTTACCATGGCATTTTGGGTTCCAGATGACAGACTAAGCAACCACTTAATGGCTTTCTCTCTATTCCATGATTCCTTTAAAATGACAGCAAAGAAATAATAGCACAATTAATTCATAACAGTAAAGAGAGAAGGAAAAGAACAATTAGCCACCTCCTGATTTCAATGAGGTTCTGAAAAAGAGGAAGAGGGAGCAGCAAACAGTATTTTCAATTATAATTAGATGAGGGCTGCTTATTGGTTTTCATCATTTAGAATCAGCCTATGAACAAAACAGGAAAGACTCAAATATGCTTTTGAAACAGCACATGAATGTCCCCAACCTTAAATGTGTAAAGGTACCGCAGGGAGGGATGGGAGAAAGAGCAAAAGCAGGGACACCATTTGAACACTGCACTGTCAGAACCAAGAAAGGATGGCAGACATTGACAGTACAAGACTCAGAAGTTTCTATTATTTAAGTTTAAAAGATGACCAATAGAAAACCAAGCCCAAAATAATGATACAACCATTACGAAACAAAAGACAACAATAGTATAAATAAGTGAGCTAAGTCTCTATCATTCAGAGAATGAAAAGAATGTCTAACATTGATACATCAAGATACAGCAATAGAAGCACAACTTTTGAAGGTCATGCAAAGAGGACTGAAGGATAAAGGACACAAATGACCAAACATGGAGCAGAGGGTGTGAACTTTCCATTATAAGATCTTCTTTACCATTTTATATTTTATAATTTGCATGAAATCATCTGATAAAAAAGAAAATCAAAAGGAAAATTAACCAAGTGTAACATGAACTTTTCTACCCATTTATCTGATTAGTCTAGATGAGAACCAAAGTTCCTGGAGGTAGGAGTAGAAGCCAACATGCCTTTTGCCCCACAGCGTACTCCACCTATAGCCTTAATGCTGTTGTGTGTCTTGGAGAAATGCAATCGACGCACACTCTACTGGATTTGCATGTAAGTCCCAGCCTCCCCTGTCTGGTATTGAATGTATTCTCTTCTCAGGCCCATCAATCCTCTATCTTTCCTCAACAGTCCCACAATACATATATCTTAAATGGGATTAAAGGTATAATGTCACATCCCCTGTGCTGAGAAAGCATATCATCTTACTGATATGGCATCAACAGACAGAAGCATTTAGCATAATAAGACCCATGACTATGCTTACACAATGCAGCTGATATGTGTGCACCAACTGTGATATGACGTTGTAAGATATGTAAAAAGTAGAGGACCACAAGAGTCTTGGAAAGAATGGGGGCTTCAGCTCTTCCCGCAGTGCCCTTCTCCATATAACTGCCATGGTCAGGACAGTCACATGCTCCCCCTCCCACAGGTGTTACAACATAATATCCATTCTAAATACATGCTTTCGTGAAAGAAAAAAAAGAAAATTTAGCTATGAATTTTTAAAAAAATGATAGCAGAATTGGGAAGGAGACCTGGAGGATAAATTGCAATAAAAGTACCTTCTTAAAATTACAACAAATGACAATAAATCTAAACTCAACCTCTAACTAAACCTAACTGTGAAACAACAAATTAAAAAGTAAAACTACTCCCAGAGACACCCAATACCACTCTTGACTTCTGATTTAACTAAAAAATAATGACACAATTAAAATACTGAAGATTCAAAGCAACCAAAGCAATGAGTGAACTTTGGATTCTGATTTGAACACACTTACTGTAAAAAGAAGACAGACAAATTTACTGGATATTGGATGATATTAAGAAATTATTTTAAGGGGGGAGAGAGAGCAAAACAGTTTAGAAAAGGTTTAACTCAGTCTAAATAACTGAGATAATTTGAAAACAGAATTCTGGCTCCACTCTAATTAATTGTTTGATTTTGAGTAAGTTTTGCAATTTCTTTATTCTTGGGTGCCTCCATGTGAATCAGGGCTCACATTATAGAGACTTTGGTGAGGAATTAATAAGACGAATTGTGCAGAAAACCCAGGGCCATGCTGGTTCACAGTGACTGCTTTATACCTTTTAGTTATCTTTTGGTGAATTATTCAGCTCCACTATCTTTCCTTATGTTATCCACAATAAGTTCTAAGGGCATTTAAAGCACACTTCTACCACCTATTTATTTACCACACTTTATGTCAGCACTGAAGAACAGATCGTTATTAACATGGGACAACCTCTACACCTAAGATCTACCCTTATAAAATCTAGTCAAAGAAACTAGGTAAATAAAAAACAATGGGTCAGGAGAAAGAAAAACTAATTTAATTTAAGGTTGTAAAAGAAAACATTTCCATTACGAGTTTTACATTCATTCAAGTAAAATATTTTCCATAGTTCTAAAATATTTTCAAAATTCAATTAAAAAATAATTGCTATAATACTACCTCCTGATTCTTTCATGTACTCTAAACACAAGCCATATGAAAAAGTGAGGGAAATGTTTGGTGACTTCAGTGGTTTTGTGACAGTGGCATTGTAGTCTCTTTATTCAACAGTAAGAGTCTTCAATGAAATCATTTAAAGTGTCACCCCAGGTTGCTATGTACCTACCAAAGCATGTCACTAGCCATGGGCAGGACAATACTGGAAATGATCTTCAGTGTAAAAACATCCAATCCCAGGACCACAAGAAGTGCTGTGTCGACCAGTCACTCCTTTTTGGCCAGACAGTGTCAAGCATCATTCTCCCCCAGCACAAGCAGGTCTTCTTGACCTGCATATGCATACAACTGCAGTAGTACTACTGACTACTGTCCTCTAAGACCAGATATATGGTGCCTACCTTGTCAAGTCTACTGCAGTGACAACTGTAATGCCTTTAAGACCCTCCTTCTCCAACCAATTTCTAGAGCTGTTCTTTCCCATAGATTGGCACCTGACTCTGCATAGGGCAAAGAAGACAAGTCTCCACAATTAGAATAGGATATTAAACAAGATCTTAGCTTAACCATATGTTAGTTTCTAGGAGATGAGGCACAACACATAGATGGCCTTTATGATTTGAAGAAAATATTAAGACTAATTCTTCAGGCCACACATGAAGTTGGTGATACGGATTGACAAGTAATCAACATTTCTCCATTTCACAGATATTTAGGACATACCCACTATGTGCCAGGCTCTGCACCCAGAGATTGGGGCACAAAACTGAGTAAGCCATTGTTCTTATCCATGATCCAGTAGAAAAGAGAAGCTGAACGATGCAGAAAAAACACACACTACCACACAGAAACTGGTCTCAATGCAAAATAGTGACCACAAACTTCAAGTAGGTCTTAGTGTTGTCCAGTAATTGTACTGTATTTCTCTGTTCTATCTGCTCTATCATTTTGATGACCTTTTCTAAGACAACATTTTGATCTTTAACTTAGACCTCCCACCTGATCCCTAGCTGTATATTTATAAATGTCAATTTGATATCTCCTTTGGATGTCCAATAGTCATCTCAATCATCTCTGGGTAACCAGTAATTATCTCAAACTGAAGATGCCTGAGACAGAACTTCCTGACTACCCACTACCCTGCTTCTCTGTCTTCTCTATTCAGTGAGTGATAATTTCGTTCTTCCAGTTTCCCACGCCAAAAACCTTGGGGACCTTCTTGACTCTATTCTCTTTTATACTCCATATCCAAATCCAGAAATGCAGGACTGTGCCAAAGCTCTAGTCATGCCTTTTCTCACACAGCTTAAAAGTGGCAAATCTTTCTTGCTGCCAAAAATAGATTATTTTTCTTTTCACTTAGAGTACCTCAGGCTTTATGTTCCTTGACAAAGTTACCTCCCTTGCTAAGCTGCAAGCACCCTAATATAATCATCTTTATTTCCACCATTTTTTTGGCCTCATACAAAATATATATATAATATATACTTGTTTGATGGAAGATAAGAAATCTGTTAATTAACTAAATAATTGATTTTTTAAAACTGTGTGCTGGACATTGTTATAGCTACTAGGTATATAACAAGGAGCAAAACAAGTCTTTGCTCAGTGTCTATGGAAGAAAATGGTGCCATGAATAAACCCATTGAATCCCAAGTAATAACAGGTTTATGGACAAGGAGTTAATAATGACTTATCATCAGGTTTTAATACACTTAGGACCAACACATGACCTTATTCTTATCACTTTAACTTCTTCCAGATTTAGACATTTCTTCTCAATTGAGCTGTGGTAGTATTTCCAAGTATATTCACTGGGAAAATATCAACTGCAGAGGAGTCAGAAGACTCTCTCTTTGAACCTCAGTTTCCTCTCCTATAAAATGAGTGGGGTGGTGCTGGGCCAGGTGATCTCATTCCAGCCTGATGGTCAGTTTCTTTTTATCTGCTCTTCAGAGCTTTTTTCCATGTACCATGTACTATGGCAACTATAAGTTCAAACAGAAGATTGTACCTGTATGAGGCTAATTCTCCCAAGAATTGTTCACTTGACACTTTGGTTATTCTTCAATAAGACTTGCTAACAGGAAAATCAAAATGGGAGAAAGCTGAAGACAGCTGTCTTCACCACAAACTCCACCTATTCTATAGCTAATAGCAACTTATAGGGTGGGTAGTCCCAACAAAACCTTGATTGGGAGTGTGAAGAACCACATTTCTGAACTGACATCATGATGCCCAGAGTTGAAGCTGGCAAGCCTTTCTACAAAAGATAGGGCATTCTTCCAATAAACAGACGTGTGTATCTGAACTCAAGGCTAGTAGCAAGGAACACACTTCAGAAACCTGTTTGGCTTGTCCTGTATGGTTCATTGTACCCAGTTGAACAATAGAGGCTTCTCACCTTAGTCGTTCTTCCTCTTTTTTGCGAAGATTGAAGTCTCTCTGAACCACCTGGAGAACATGCTCTGTTTCATCATCAGTCAAACCAGACAGGTCCAGCTTCCTCCCCATGATTTAATAACAAACACAGATGATGAAACAAGACCTGGGAAACCGAAAGGAGAGACCACAAATTGAGAGCAAGATAAAAGCTCTGCATGGACAAAACCAACCTATTTTGTTATTAAAACAGAGTTAAGTATAGTGTTTATATGTAAGTGTTCATGTAAGGTAGTATTTTTTTTTTTTTTTTGAGTAGGAGTCTCACTCTGTCACCCCAGTTGGAGTGCAATGGCATGCTCACGGCCACTGCAGCCTCAACCTGCTGAGTTCAGGTGATCCTTCCACCTCAGCCTTCCAAGTAGATGGAACTACAGGCATGCGCCACCACGCTCAGTTAATTTTTTTAATTTATTGTAGAGACAAGGTCTGCCCACCCAGGCTGGTTTTGAACTGCTGGACTCAGACAATCCTTTTGTCTTTACCTCCCAAAGTGCTGAGATTACAGGAGTGAGCCACCACGACCGGCTGTAAGGTCGTATTTTTCTCAGTAAATGTTTACTGATGATTTCAGCATGGTTACAGATAAAAAGAGAAGATATGAGATTAACTGCTAGTTTCATTATCCCTACTTTTAAATTAAGGGGAAAAAATATTCTTTTAAATAAAATGAACCATATATAAGACTCAGTAAGGATTTTCAAAAATGTCAAAGGTAATATCCCAAAATTTAAAATTTTTGTGCTTTAAAGTTTTAAATTCCAAGTACCAAAAGTAATTACAAAGTAAAATAAATTATAGTACTTTTTTTTTTAAGTAACATCCTGTGTATACTATATCCCTTAAAGTTTTCATCACAAGACTATGGAACAAAAACTAGAAATTGATCAACTCTCTTCTGCAAAAGGAAAAGAAATACAGTAAAATAATCTTATTTAGCCATTTTCCTAGCAGTAGAAAAGATGATATTTCAGAGAAACACCTCCAAGCAGTGCACACCTAAAAATGATGGGAAACTCTATTTTTAAAAATTATTCTTAATGAATACCTACGCCTATGAGTAAAATCAAGTTATTTCAGAAAATTTCCCAGAACTGAAGGCCATCATATACATGGATGCAAATATCTTCTATAAAATATTAATGAAGCCAATCTAGCAAGATATAAAAAGGATTATGTACCATGACAAAATGGGATTCATCTGTGTAAATCAAGGTGGGTCAACATTCAAAAATCAATCTATGTACTTTACATGTTCATTAACATAATGAAAGGAAAAAATCATATTTTCATTTTAATAGATGCAGAAAGAGCATTTAACAAAATTCATTACCTATTTGTATAGAAACTCCCTACAAACTGAAACTATATGGAAACTTCCACACAGCTAAAGAAATGGAAATAAAAACAACAAAAACCTATAACTAACATAATAACTCAATGATGAAGACCGTGCTTTTCCCTAAGATTATGAAAAACACCCTACATAAAAAGGCACCCCACAGCCGGGCTTGGTGGCTCAGCCTGTAATCCCATGACTTTGGAAAAAAACAAACATATAAATTAAATGCACTTTCATAGACCAGAACAAAATAGAAAATGTAATAATAATTAAAACAGTGTGATTTAGAAAAACATCAAAAATAAAGTACTCAAGAATAAATTTAACAAAAGTTTGTAAAGCTCTTATAAAGAAACTACAATACTTAAAGACTCAACTAATTGAGTCTTCATGAGGAACAAGATTCAATTTTAAAATGTAAATCTCACTGGGCTTGGTGGCTCAGCCTGTAATCCCAGCACTTTGGGAGACCGAGGTGAGTGGATTGCCTGAACTCGCGGGTTCGAGACCCACCTGGGCAACTTGGCAAGACCTCATCTCTACAATAAATCAAAAATTAGCCGGGTGTGGTAGTGTATGCCTGTAATTCCAGCTATTTGGAAGGCTGAGGCGGAAGGATCGCTGGAGCTCAGCAGGTCATGGCTGCAGTGGCTGGGAGAGGCCACTGCACTTCAGTCTGAGTGACAGAGTGAGACTCCAACTCAAAAAAAAAAAAAAAAAGTGTAAGTCTCCCAAAATTTATCTAAAGATTCAACACAGTTTCAGTCAAAATCCCAAAACAGACTTTGTGGAATTTGAAAGGTAATTCTATTACTTATGTAGAAAAGCAAAAGGTTAGCTAGGTATGGTGGTGTGTGACTACAGTCCCAGCTAATCGGGAGAATGAGGTGGAAGAATCGCTTCAGCCCAAGAGGTCAAGGCTGCAATAAGTTGTGATCATGCCTCTGCACACCAACCTTGGTAACAGAATGAGACTCCAACTCAAATAATAACAATAAATAAATCAACAAACAAACAGCTAGATAAATAAACAATTTTATTTTTTTAACTTCTTTTATTTCATTTTTAAATTATAAAGATGTGGGGTACAATTCAGGATTAGGTATACAAACATTGATTATGCAGGTACCCTTGTTGATGAGGTATGCCCCTCTCTCCCCTAGCAGTTTCCCTCAACTGCCAATCCCACCCCCCCCGCCAGTTTCCCATTACTGCCAAACGCTTTCTTATAGTATTATAATTATTCAAGGTCTGCTTATGAGTGAGAACATATGGTACTCTGTTCTTTGTTTCTGTGATAGATCACTGAGTATGATAATAAATAAATAATTTTAAAAAGAAAATGATCAAGATATGTGGGGCAGGGGGAGGCAGAGAAGAAGAGGGGATGTTGCTCTACCAGCTATTACTATTTATTTTAAAGTATTTAATAAAGTGAGTGTTGGTGCAGGAACAAAAAACTGATCAGTGGGACACAGCAGAAATATAATTCCTTGTTTAGAGATGCCTGCTATATGGCAAAACTGGTTTAGCACTTCAGAGGGAATCTGTTGTTGAACAACTGGAAATCAATAAATTAGATCCAAATCTAACACAGTACATAAAAATCAATTCCAAATCATTTTTAAAAGACATCAAAGAGTGAAAAGACTTCAAAAATTGGAAAAAAATATTTGCAACGCCTCTAACTGACAAGATTCATATCCAAACTATAGAATGAACTCCTACAATTAAATAAGAGAAAGATAAACAACTGATAGAAAAATGAGCAAAAGATATAAATAAGAATTATATAGAAGAAATAGAAATGGCAAATCAGCATATGGAATGATGCTTAATTTTAATGGTAATTACAGAACTGCAAATTAAAACCATATTTTACACCCACCAAAATAAAACTTGACATCAAATGTTGACAGAAAGTGGGATAATGTCGGCTTTCATTTAAGAAATGTAGATTGATACAATCTCTGTAACACAATCAAGTTTCATTTAAAAAGTTGAAAATTCATGTAACCTGTGAGCCAGCATTTCTGCCACACTTTGGCATATGCTTCAGATATAATCTTGAAAATATGCAACAAGAGATGGGAATTGGGTTGAATCATATGAAATTTCTAAGTTTGGACCATTTAGGCCTATAAAATGCCAATTTCACATAATTCAACCTAACCAAAGAATAGTAGTCATATTCAAAATAGCAAAAAATTAAAAATAAAAAAATAAAACTTAGAAACACCTCCAAACATCCATAAATAGGAGGAAGAGTTTAAAACAAAAAAGTATATATTTGTTTCATACAATGAAACATTCTATCACAGTGACAAAGAACATAATATTGAGACAGAGAGGTATACCACATGTACAGAACACTTGTACAGCATGTATACAGTATAATTCTTTTTTACATAAAGGTCAAAAACATACAAAGTCGATCTATTTTCTAGGAATAAATGTAGCAAAACTAAAGAGGAAAGTACTCTGAGGAAGGGAGAGAAAATTACAGTGGAGATAATCATATAAGGGCTTCAAAGTTATCAGCAATGTTCCATCTCATGGGAGAGAGTGTTGCTGCTACCACTTTGTCTTATTATTTAAAGGTTCAAGTTATGTATACTATTGTCTGTAAGGAATCTTCCATAAACATATAAAGTAAAATAAACCTAAAACTAAATAAAATAAAACAGTCTAATCTATATAAACCATAATTAAAGCAAATATTTGAAACATTGTTCAAGGAATATGCTGAGAATGATAATAAAAGAATTAATGATTTTAGTAGATCTATCACTATTGATTAGACATCTACTATGCTCCAGATGCTTTAGTTTTTCACATACAAATTAATTTCCAGAAAATCTTATAGGCAATCACTACCACCACCACTTACGAATGAGAAAATTCAGGCTTACAGTTACATGTTCTGCTTTAAGACAATGACAACCTGGGATTTGACTGTGCCTTGGTCTTACTCAGATTCCATGCCTTAATGTCATATATATGTCTTCTGTAAAATACAGAGGTAAACTCTAACCCTCACCATTTAAAATTTGAGGTCCAGAGTTCCCTGCCTCCTCTTACTAGCATTTAATGACTAAGAACAGGAGATTCCTTTATCGACTGGTATTTCAACAATGGTTATTATTCAGCTATTTATAGACATAGTATACATAGAGAAGGAATAGCTTCAATCTCTAAAAGTCTTTTGCTAAATGATTTAAAACCTTATGACTGCATAATACAAACTAATCTCAAGATTTAACAAATAACTCACGACAGGAATTTCAACTATTTAAAAAAAGAATTTTTTTCACTCTAGTCATGCTATTTGTCAAAAATAAATGTTCGGTCCACTTTGCCTAAATAGCATTGGGGTTGAGGCAGGAAGAAACAGCACCAGTAAATTAAAAGTAAGACTCAACCTTGCAAATAAGAATCAAGGCTGCAAAGTTAGGGGGAGAAGCTTCATAAGTTGTCATCTTCTAGCTTCCTGATGAGCAGAAAGAAAGAGACTAGAAGGCCCAGTAAAAATGCAGACTATTTCTTTAAGACAAATACCCCATTAAAAGTGTTAATGGCACTTTGGAGTTTTCCAGAAGGTGACATTTCTGTCCTTTTAACTTTATTTCACCGACTTTGGGTTTCTGAGAATTCTAAATGCGGTTTTAAGGTGGCCCATTAGTGAAATACTGAAGGAGCAGCTTTGATCATATCAAATCTAAACAAAGAATGATCAGGACTTGTTTTTGTAGAAAAAAAATAAAGAAGCTCTCAAAGGATAAGATAGACTAATATTAAAACTTTATTGGGAAATAGTAATTTTCTCTTCTATAGTGAACAATCAGATTCCCTGTGCAACAAATGAAATAGCATGTTAGAACTGGAGAAGCCTGGCTGTCCCTGAGTAGGAAATCACTTAGGTATGACCCATCTCATTTAAGGATGAGCAAGTGTAATCCTAGGAGAGGGAAGTGGCTTCCCAAAGTTACCCAAACAGTTCAGGTGCTCTTGCCTTCCAGACCCATGCTCCTGTCCCTTGATTCCTCTGGCTTATATCCAACCAAGATAGCAACAGAGAGAATACATTTTAAATGTTACTAATGAGGAAATTAAAACAACATCAATATTTAATTATATCACCATTTCCCCAAAGTATGTTTCTCAGGTTATTGTTCCCGCAAGCAGTCTGAGAAAAAAAGCGGCTCTGTGGTGAAATAAATTTGAGAAATGCTTCATATTGTATTGCCTTCTTGGGACTACACAAGATGTATTAGCTTACTGGAGCCTCTAAGAAGTCCAAGAATCAGTTTGCTTTTGCTTAACTCTGTATTTCTCTATGTACTTGTCTGCAGAAACCTCTTTAGTGGATACAACTCTAAAGTTAGAAGACCAAAACAAAGATAGAATTTTCTATACTATTCTAATTAGAACAAATAACAGAAGGAAGTATATAGACACTTCCACAGAAACCAGTTAGCACAATCCTTGCCAAAAAAGAACACCAGAAATTACAAGAATACTAAATATGTAATGAAATCATGGGAAGCCAGGCTCGGTGGCTCAGCCTGTAATCCCACCACTTTGGGAGCCAAGGCGAGTAGATTCCCTGAGCCTGTGTGTTTGAGACCAGCCTGGGCAAGATGGCGAGACCTTGTCTCTACAATAAATTTTTAAAAATTAGCCTGGTGTGGTAGCACGCGCCTGTAGTTCTAGTTTCTTGGAAGGCAGAGGCGGAAGGATCGTTGGAGACCAGCAGGTCGACGCTGGGGTGGCCGTGAGCGTGCAACTGCACTCTAGCCTGGATGACGAAGTGAGACTCCAACTCCAAAAAAAAAAACAAAAACAAAAAAACCCAGAAATCATGGTAGATTCATCATGAAAGGTCCTAGAATAGAAAGGTCAAGGGCAAATGCTTGAATGGGATCTTCACAAACCCACAGCATATTTGTGTGTGATAATATAGTGAGAAAGTGAAAATATAAAGTCCTAAAAGCGACAAAGGGTAAATATTGCTGGGGCTTCCTTCTTTGACCATGACTAGTTTTGGTTAGAATTGAACAGAAATTTCTTAAAACTAGAAATCTAAACGTTAAGACTCTCTCATTTAAGGTGTTGACTAACCAAGGGGTTTAAAAAAAAAAAAAGAAAGAAAGAACTTATCCAGTAAAGAAGGGAAAAAATGATGAGATGTATTTTAATTGTGACTGTTCTTTGGAACAAGTTGTATTTGGGCTGTATGGCTCATTTATCTTCATTCTTTCACCTTCAAGTGTGTTATCCCTCTCATCAATTGACCTTTTCTCTGAATTTCACCCCCAACTCACAGGAGTAGGCTCAGAGCTGACACGGTTATACCACTGGGACACAGTGGATTGGACCTGGAGTGTCAATGGACCAATGTTGAATGTCAAAGCCTCTCTTCTGGGATTCTAATATTGACATTAAGTGAAGATGTTTTGGTTTCAGTGGACCACTGTACTACTGCCTGAGAATGCCACCAAATACTCTTTTATTACTGAAATACATTTTCTATTTTGTTTCTATTTATCTCTTTAGTTTATTTAAATCACTAACAAATGATCCTTAGAGCTCTCACAAAGCTGGATATGTTTGGCCAACTGTCCTAACACTATTTATTGATCAGCTTCTAACTTAGATGACCCTATTAACAGGATAGACAGACATGTATGTGCATGTGTACACAAGCATGCACAAACATACACACTCACACACATCCTGATTTGTCCTGAACTAGTGACCTACTAGCTGATCTCAGACCAGCAACACATTTCAAAACCTGATGTTGCAAGTCATCTATCATTACTTTTCAGAACTGCCTGGCTAACATTACACATTTATGTCTCCAGATGAACTTAAAATTGTCTTGTCAAGTTAAGAGTAAAATTTCAAATGTTTTTTAGCTGATTGAAAAATATATCAGTTAATCTGGGAAAAGATGACCATCTTCACAATAATAGATTTTCTTAATAAGTAGAAGTTTATGCAAACTTGAGGAATAACCTAAAAGTAACACCCAACACCTAAAATTTAAAAAGTTCACCTAGAAAATAAATAAATAAATAAATTTTTTTAAAAAGTGACAATCTGGGAACACCAGGACAGATAATTTTCCAAATATATTAAGCACCCTTTTCAAATACTAAGAAAATATAGAACTCTCTAAAAGATAAAATGACAAAGTTCATTTTTTAAAAAAGCAATTTAGCTACCATCAATGTCCAAAACATAGCTTAATAAAATGTCCTATATCTCTAATAACCAAAATACTTCTACTTATAATAAGTTGCAATTTTTCATTTAATAGATTCTGGGAACATAGGTATTCATATATATATATTAGTAGGAGGACTATAAGTAAATATAAAAGTTTTACATGGAAATCTGGTAGTAATTATCAAACATGCTTAAATACTGGCCTAGCCATTTCAATCTGCATGAGAATTTTCTTCAAGACATTGCAAAAAATGTGCAAAGATGTATGTACAAGGATATCCTTCTTGGTGTTTATTATAGAAAAATATTGTAAATATACTGAAAATTAAAAAGTGGGATAGTTTATGGTACAATTATACAATGCGGTATTTTGTGTCCATAAAAATGTATTTAAAGGGAAGATATTTATGACATATTAAGAAAAGAAATCTGATAAAAATATAGCATGTAGTTTACTAACAGCATACATTAATACAAGAATGTACATAGCAACACTATTAAAGTAGATCCAAACTGAAACCTATGCAAGTGTTCAATCAGTGAAAAATAATTAAAGTAGATCCAAACTGAAACCCATGCAAGTGTTCAATCAGTGAAAAATAAATGTAGTGTATTCACCCACTGAAAAACTACACAGCAATAAGCATACTACAGCATGATTATTTAAATAGCTTTAAAAGTAATAAATTTCAATTGCAAAATTAGTATAATGATATTATGGATTAGAAAATATAAGAAAAACCACTCATGCACACCTGCTTTTCAGCATCCATCACTTTGTTTCAACCCTCCTGCTTTGGTTTTTAGAATGGATAACATGGATGACTTCCTATAGCACTTGGAATAAAATGCTTCTCATGTATTGTATTATGGGTGATCAGGTAAACATAAGTATAGAAAACTAACCCGTGCTTGGGAGGCTAAGGTGAGTGGATTGCCTGAGCCCGCAGGTTCAAGACTTGCCTCGGCAACCTGGTGAGACCTCATCTCTACAATAAATCAAAAAATTAGCCGGGCGTGGTAGTGCACGCCTGTAGTTCCAGCTACTGGGAGGCTGAGGCAGAAGGATTGCCGAAGCACAGCAGGTTGAGGCTGCAGTGGCCGGGAGCAGCCACTGCACTCCAGTCTGGGTGACAGAGTGAGACTCCAACTCAAAAAAAAGAAAACTATACAGCAATAAGCATGCATGCAACAGTATGAGTGAATCCCACAAATGGTATGTTGGGCAAAATAAGTTAGACCCAAACAGTACATACTGATGATGCCAATTATATAAAGTTCAAAATTAGGCAAAACTACTTTGCAGTGTTAGAAGCAGGAAAGGAAAATAGTGGCTAGAAGCGGCCAGGCTGGGGAAGTGGTAACGTTTCTTTTTTTTTTTTTTTTGAGTTGGAGTCTCACTCTGTCACCCAGACTGGAGTGCAGTGGCCGCTCCCAGCCACCGCAGCCTCGACCTGCTGGGCTCCGGCGATCCTTCCACCTCAGCCTTCCGGTGATGTTTCTTGATCTGGGTCCCAGTTACACAGACATATTCAATTTGTGAAAATTCATTGAGGTATATACTTATGATATGAGCACTTTTACATGTATGTCATAGTTCAATAAAGAAAGTAGAAAACACAGTATGAATAACACAATCCTATGTTAAAAGTTCAGACAGAAATACACTGAAAGCAAAAATCACAAATAATATTCCCAATAGTTATCGTTGAATGAAAAAAAATGCATATAATGCGATTTTTAAAAATGTTTTTGCATATATTTCACCTCCCTTCTACAATTAAGATTATTTGAATAAATAAAAAATTTTAAGGATATGTGTGAGGATACCTATCTTACTACTATTTATAATAGCAAAATTGTTCAAGTGACTACAATGTCTAATGATAAAGCACTGATTAAATTTACTATGATATAGCTCTAAGATAGATTACTACATTGCTATAAAATTGACATGGATTGACATGGAAAAATGTTCACAACATATTTATGAATGAAAATTATAGATTAAAAAAACAATATAAAATGATCTCAGCTTTTTGCTTTTCTAAAAACAAAGTGTGTGTGAATTCCATTGAAAATAATCAAGTAATCATGCCAAATGTCCACCTTGATTACAGCTAGGTGATAGAATTTATTATAATTTTTATTTATTGATTATTCTTGTTTATATATATTTCCAATTTTCTCACAATGAACATGCATTGCTTTCTTAAGGAAAAATAAATGTTATTTTGAATACTGGTTAAAGGCAGTAAAAACAATACAAGAATAGCTCAAGATTATAATATAATAAGTGGCCTTCACATTACAACAGAGGATCACAATAACTAAAATGTTGAAGGAGAAGCCTGATGCTATCATGTTACAGGAAATAGCCTGAAAACTGGTACTGAATTATAATTGATTTCACATCCATTTATAGCCACAGAGGACATAAAACAAGAGGAGATATAATAGCAGCTACTCAAATTTTCCATTTTATATCATGGGCTTTATATAATGCCTATTGGCAACTCTGTTAGCATCAACTGACGAACAAACTACTATTAACTTAGGTTCCTATTATGCTTTGAGAAACAAAAGACCATTTATATCTAAAGACTTGGAAAACTGGAGATGAGCAAGGGACATTTGGAGATCTTAGTGTAATTAATGTAAAGATGAGTAAATCCGTTCAATCTGAAAAGGCCAAGAAATCATACAGTTCAGCCTCAGGGTCATGTGTAAACAGTCCAATTCACACAAATCTGGAGACTGGAAAACTACCCATAAAAGGTTTGGGGGTTTTATTTATAAAGCCATACAAGCCACTCAAGACTGAATTGTGTTTTAAATTTGTGTTTGGCAAAGTTTGATTACATCAGCTGAAATGGGAACCAAAATAAAGTCTTAGCATACTCAGTTGGTAAGAACCTCTCAAAATACAAAGGGAAAGTATTCGTTTAAAGGTTTGCCATATGACAAAAAGGAGCAGTGTGCTTACTGCATGTGTTTACCTAAACACTCACAAGACATTACATGAGAGACATTTTATTGCCAAGTGCTACAGGAAGTTATCCATGTCATCCATTCTAAACACCAAAGCAGGAGGGTTGAAACAATGTGGTGGATGCTGAAGAGCTGGTGCTCATGAGTGGTCTTTCTAATATTTTCTAAGTTCTCTATAATATCATTATATTCATATTACAATTTAAATTTATTACTTTTAAAACCATTCAAATGATCGTGCTTCACATTTGATTATTCAACTTTGAGAGCATGGCACAATGTGCTTCTTTAATAGAAAAAAATTCACACCCTTTGAAGGAGTCTGCTCACTCAGTAGAGTCAGGCTAAAGTTAATTTACATAATTTTTCACTTACATAGATTTACATAAAATCTAACTTTCTAGCAAGGCACTCATATAAGATGTTCTTTTCAGTCCTCACTTTGGTCCACAACTGAGCCCATAGGTGTTTATCCTCTGGGGCTCTTGCTTTAGGGACTATCAACTCTGGTCATCCAGTCTCTAAGATGACCTTACTCTCCTTTCTCTCCCATAGGAAGTCAGCCTTCAATTCCTAAGAGAGTCTACCTCTAATTGTTTCAGTCTCCCATTGCCACTCTCTCTATCCCACAACCTCTGCCTGATTTCAGATTCTTACTGGTTTTCCCCTGGGCTGGGTAAGAATGTACCCAGCTACCTTATATTTCAAATCCTTACCCTATAATCATCACCCTCAAAGCCAGGGTAATGATCTTTCTCCATGTATCAAGTGAATTAAATATTTAAGTGATTAAAGCAATAAAAATACTAAAATAATTTTAATTAATAGTTTTATAGCTTTAGGATAGGAGAAACTTTTTTTAACTTTTAAATTTTTTTATTTTAAAATTGTGGGGTACAATTCAGGGTTAGGTATACAAATATTCATTGTGCAGGTACCCTCCTTTCCCCAGACAGATTTCGACTACTGTCAATACCACCTCCCCCTAGGAGAAACTTTCTAGAAGAAGATAAGAAATCTATAAATGCAGAGAGAGATGTAGTTGTTCATGTAAAAATTTTAAGTGATTGACTAAAGACCTCATAAACAGAGCCAAAAAAGTCAAAGTCATTATAAAGTCAAAGAAAAAAAAAACAGACAAGATATGTGTCATATAAGAAAAATGGTTAGTAATCTCAATATTCAAAAGGACCTCTGCAAAAATACAAGAAAAATGACAATTAAAAAGTTGACAAAGGATATTAAAAAGATCTTCAACCTCATTAATAGGGTGACACAAATTAAAATAAAGAGATAGTGAATATTCTACCCTTGAATTAGTAAAATACAGTAAGACTGGTAACTCCAATGGTAGCAAGAAAGGCAGGAAATTAGCTCTTTTATTCACTGCTAATGGAGAGATGAACTGATACAACTTTTTAAAAAGTAGATTGCAATTTGGTTCAGCGAAATGTCATTGATCTAGCAATACCAATTTTGGAAAGTGATCTTAGAAAAATCAAAGCTCTTGAGTGTAAAGATATGTGTAAATCAATGCTTACTACAACACTATTTATAGTTATAATCTGGCAATAATCTGAAAGTCTATGAATAGAAAATAATTAAATTAAATGTAGTATATCCATTCCCTGGAACATTAACCAGAGAGTGTAAAGAATGAGTTAAACTTAGTTTCACTGATACAGAGGGATGCTCATGATACATAGTTAAGAGAAAAAAAATGAGTGGTATGGATATCACAAACATTATATACAATAAAGTCTATATTTATGGGTATGTGGATATTTTATATAATATGTTAATGGAAATATATCAAATGTTAATATTGAATATTTCAAGAGAGCAGTTTAGAATTTGTCAAGAGAATATTATGAACATTTTCTTCCCACTACTTGGCATTTTTTGATTTTTAAAATAGATATGCATCACCTCTAGGCAGCTTAAACAAAATCTAGGCTGATTTCTTATTTGAATTTGGTAATATAAAAGCCAATATTTCTCTCTTTTCATTCTGACTAGTTTAGCAAAAGCAATAAGAAAAATGAGAAGCAAAAATATAAATTTCACTGTAGCTAAACTAGGCGACAATAAAAAACTATGGAGACAAAATATAAATGAAAATTCACCTAAAATAGAGTGAATAGAGTATGAGGAAGTTCAAATAAAAGGTTGCAGAGAGAGCTTCCTGCAGCTGCAGACCTCAACAAGCACCAGCAAAACTACCTTTCTCAAAGGTAAGGGACACCACCTGAGGTACCTACTCTTGTTTGGAATAGGAGGGACTGTCCAGTTGGTTCAATGAGCTTGCATAGACCCAGGTTGTTTGTTTCTGAAAAGAAACAGCAATATACAAGGAATCGCACATAGAGATAGAATGCTTACTACAAGCACTCTTCCTTTTGTGTGGTAGAGGAAAAGATAGACTTTACATTAGCCAGTCCTTCACCCCCCAAAAAATGCAAACAAAAAATGTTCCTTTCTCCACTGGCTTTGGTGAAATAAATACCAATTATTTAAAAAAATCATCCAACCCCTATGAATCTTCCACAGACACCTATTCATGAAAAAATTACTCTTTTGATGATGAGTAATAAAAATGAAAGAACTCAGGAGCGATACAATTAAGTTTTAAATGTCTTTAAAAATGTTTGCTCACTATTTCCATTGCTCCACTCAAAATGATATTCACCTGCTCACTTATGAGCAAGAAAGGCAAGTAACAGATGTTTATCATTTGGGGGCATAAAATGGAACAACGGAAAGAGTGACCAAATATTTTTTAAGAAACTTAAAAACTGGATATAATCACATCTATGAATGAAGAAACAAGGGCAAATATAAAGGAAAAAATAATCATGAGTTGGTAGACTTGGAAAGTTGGGAAAAAGTACTACCATTGCAGAAATTAAGCCAAAAAGAAATACAAGGAAGCTGCAAAATTACTGAAACAAATTAAGATGCACAGTGGGGGAGGGGTGAAGAAACAAGAGGAAAGAGTCTTAAAAAAATGAAAAAAAGATTTCTTTCATTGTAAAGAATATTACAAATATGGAGGAAAAACAAAAGAGACCTCAAAAAGAAAAAAATGAAAATACTGGAATAAATAAGCAATTCTTGAAAATTTTGAGACTATATTAGGTCTCCAGGAAAACTGATTTTTTAAAATGTATACTAACAATGAGCAACATAACCATACCTCACACTTCACACCAGGTTAATTTCAAAACTGGATCAATAACTTAAAGATTAAAAAATGAAACCATAATGTAATAAAAGAAAACACGAGAGGTATTTTAATAATCTTAGAGTGGGAAAAGCAATTCTCAATATGACACAAAATTCAGAAGCCATTAAAAGCATTGGATAAATGAAACATAAAATTTTAAATGTCTGGATAATAAAAAACATAATAAGCAAAGACAGAAAAAAAATTGCATCTCATATCAAAGACAAAAGGATGATTTCCCCCAATATAAGAACTTCATCAACCCAATTTAAAAAAAAAAAAAGCAAAAACTCAATGTAAAAATGGACAGAGAAAAATAGCAAAGGAAATAGAGTTCACAAAAAGAATTATAAGTGGCTCATAAATCTATCAAATATATCAAAAAAGAAGTGAAAGTTAAAGGACACTTTTCTCACCTATTGGATTTGCAAACATCAAAAATCTTAGTATCACATTGTGCTAAGTCTGGAAGGAAACAGGTGCTCTCATAGATAGTTGCAAGAAATGTAAATTTAAACCATCTCTCTAGAGGGCAATTTGCCAATATCTATGAATATGAGAGAGAGAGAGAAATTTCCTTTGACTTAGAAGTTTCACCTCTAGGAATTTATTCTACAAAGACAATACACTGAAAAACAGTCTGGGGTCTGGGGCCATGTGGCAGTGAGACCGGCCAGGAAGATGCCAGTGGCGGAGATGGTAGAAAGTGCCTTCAATTTCAAAAAGTTGCCGGATCAGTGTGAGAACCAGGAACTTGAGGTTACTGAGGAATTGCTATACCACCAGTGTATGGTCAGCTTCTAGCTTTATATTTGCTCCATAATGACATGAATAATGCAAGATATCTTTGGAAAAGAATACCACCTGCTATAAAATCTGCAAATTCTGAGCTTGGGGGAAATTGGTCAGTAGGACAAAGAATCTGGCGAGAGCTTTCCCTGGGATCTATACAACCATCAATGTTCACCAGTGGCCTGAGATGGTCCAGCCAAACAATCAGGTAAGCACTTAGAGATGGGACAAGGAGACGAGCATTCATCCTGGTCTCCCAAGCATGCATCTCAATAGTAGCCAATGACTTTGCAGCCTTCATTGGACTTCCTGTAGAAGTCGTGAAAGGTATATTAGAACAAGGATGGCAGGGTGACTCCACCACAAGAATAGTTCTGCCCAGAAAGCCAGCTGCAGGAGCCCTGGATGCTTCCTTTAATAAGTTTGCACCAGTTTCTCCAATCCCGAATGAACAGCAGTTAGCCAGACTGACCAATTACGTGACTTTCCTTGAAAACTAATTTATCACCCTGAGTTCAAGATCCACCTTCAGAATTCTGTACACTGACAAATTTAGAAATGCAAAATTTTTATTTTCAATTTATTGGATGGATTAAGCACCTCAGCATTCCTTACTATGTGATAAAAGACATATATAATATAAAATATATTATATATGTTTTGTCCTAAAACATTATGCTGAACAATTGTTGAAACAATGCTCATTTTGTAATATTTAATGATCTGGATGGAGACCATCAGTGTTATGTGGTTAGTTTATATTTTCTACTGACTCATAAAATAAGATCTCCTGTTTCATGAAGAATGGTGGTTGTCAACTCTCTTTTCCCTGCCCTAGCACAGGCCACACTCTTATCTGTACCACTGGTTGATAGTTGTAGTGATTCATTGGAGTTTGAGGAGAACTGTCCCCAGGGGCAATATCTGAATTGCTGGAGATTGTGATTCACCTTCTTTGTAGAATATGCTCTCTTTTCTCCCCACGTCCTGAGAGCTACTAATGCCAAATACAGAAATATAGCTGAGGAACAAATAAACCATTCTTCTGGTAAACCAGTTTGTTAACTTTAAATTTCTTTCCAACAGTGTGAGCCCACCCAATGCTGGCAGTGGAGGGCTTGCAATGAAAATGGGACTTATTTAAGACATTCACAAGAAGATTAAGTTGTACTGTCTCCTTTCAGAAGAAGGTAAACTTAAGTATAGAATACATTATATGAGGAATGGAGCTAGTAAGTAATATACTTTGTATAACCATGGTTGCCTATATTTATCTCTTGGTTCAAGTTCTGTCCTTTGGAGAAATATTGAACAGATCTTTCATTCTATGTGTGACAGCCCTCTGAGTATTTCAAGTTGTTTGTTGTGTTTTCAGGTTAAAACACCCTTTCCCCTTAGTTCATTTATTTTGCATTTGCTCAATAAATATTTAACTGAATTCTTAAAAAAAAAAGACAATACATTTATATGTATTTTAAAAAATTATGATATAGCTATACAATGGAAAAACATGTAGCCATTGAGGAAAAAAAGAGAGTGAAGAAACTCTTTATGAATTAATATGAAAAGTTCTTTGAGAACTTTTGTATTTAAAAGGTTAAGTACAAAAAGCAAGGTGGAGAAAAGTAGATATAATATGCTATCATTTGTATGAAATGGAAACAACAAAATACATGTTTCTAATGTGTATATGTGTACACACACTCGTAGTTTGAGTTCAAAGGCAGTCAGTTGGCTGAATTTATTCTTGTTTATGGGAGGTCATTGTTTTCTATCAAGGCCTTCAACTGATTGGATGAGGTCCACCCACTTTGTGGAGAGTAATCTATTTTACTCAAAGTCCACTCATTTAAATGTTAATCTCATCCAAAAAAAATACCCAAATAATGTTTAGTCAAATATTTGGACAATGTGGCCCAGCCAAGACGACACATAAAATTAATCATCACAGTTGTGTTTTCTTCCTAGGGTTTATAATTGTATGCAACAGGGAGAAGTACGGAGAAACAAGACTATGTCATCTTGTCTGGATTGTGATCTCTCCCTTTCATTTTTTAAGGGTAGTTTTGTGAATTTGGGAATTTTATGTTTTGTTTTTCCTTTTTTAGCACTTTAAGGATAGCATTCCACTGTCTTCCAGATGTTCTATTAGGTTCTGGTCAGATATCAGCTACAATCAATTGTCTGCCTTATGTTCTCCAGTTGCTTTGTAAGATTTAGCTTTGATTTTCAGTTTCAATATAATGTGATTATAGTTTGTTTTTTGTCTTGCATTTTTGTCCTGTTTTGTAGAAAGTTTATAGAGAAAGCATCTTGAATCTGTAGACTTCATAAACTTCTAACAGTTTTGGAAATTCCTCAGGCATTTTCTCTTCAAATAAAACCCATTTTTTCCCTCTTCTTTTTCTTTCTGTGACTACAGTCACATACTTTAGTTAGAACTTCTTACTGTATCTTCTAGTCTTATATTCTCTCTTATGATTTTACATTCTTTTGTTTTCTCATACTTCATTTTAGATATTTTCTGACCAAGATTGGAAATTATTTAATTGATAATTTTTTCTTCATCTATGTTCAATTTATCATTAAACCCACTTTTAAGTTCTTATATTTACTTACTAAATTTAAGTTTACATGTCTCAATTCTAGATTTTCTGTTTCATTCTTTTTTAGTTGTTCTGGTTTCTCTGCCTAATTTTTTTTTCTCCAAAAAATTTTTATTTTAGATTCTGGGGTAATTGTGCGTGTTTGTTACATGGACATATTGCGCAGTGGTGTGGATTTTGTCTCAGGTGGCCCATTCCTCAGATAGTGAACATTCTACCCAATAGGTAATTTCTTAACCCTGATCTCCCTTTCCACCTGTGAGAAGTGAACTCACCTGTTCAAAATCAAAGGATGGACAGAGAAACATGGAGTGCAGCAGAAGCGGGACTTTAATGACAGTCTTGCAAGATCGGGTGTCTGGTGGGCAGGCACACCCAGAGCAATTACAACAAGCAATTTATCTTCTAATATGCAAATCCCTTCCCCAGTTCCTCATTGATCAGATTACAGGGTCGTAATCTCACCCAGATATCGCCTAAGTAGTTTTAGTCCACTTAAGGTTAAAATAAGTACTTGTTGCTATTTGATTGGGCTTCAGCTTCCTTATTTTTAAGTTTCATTTTCCCTAAGATGACATTATCATCATGCCTCCCTTTCTAACGAGGTTTTGGTCACATCTGTATGCTAGTATATGCTCTTGGTCATGTTAGCAGACTTCTATTTTATGAAAATAAATCATCTATTGTCTTTCACACCACCTCCCTCTTATTGGTATCCCAGGTGTCTTATTTTCATCTTTGTGGCTATTTAGCTCCCACATACAAGTAAGAGCATGTGGTGTCTCAGTCAGTTCACTTAGGATGATAATCTCCATCCATCTTGTTGCAAAGGACATGATTTCATCATTTTTATGGCTGTGTAGTATTTCCTGGTGTATATATACCATTTTTCTTTATTCTTTACATTCTTTTGAGTCAATTGTTGGTGAGCACTTAGGTTGGGCCCATGGTTTTGCTATTATGGATAGTGCTGCAATGAACATATGAGTACAAGTATGTTTTTCATGTACTGATTCCTTTTTCTTTGAGTAGATCCCTAGAAGTAAGATTGTGAGGTCAAATGGTAATTCAATTTTAGTTCTTTGTGAAATTTCTATACTGTTTTCTGTAAAAGTTGATCTAGTTTAAAGTCCCATCAACAGTAGATGAGCATTTCCCTTTCTCTGCAACTGTACCAACAGCTGTTGTGTTTTTTTTTGACTAATTATAGTCATTCTGACTGTGTGAAGTGATACCTCATTGTGGTTTTAATTTGTATTTATCTGATGATTAATGGCATTGAGCATTTTTTCATATGTTTGTTAGCCACTTGTGTGTCTTCTTTTGAGAAGTATCTACTCATGTCCTTTGTCCGTTTTTTAATGGAGTTACTTGGTTTTTTTCATGTTGAGTTATTTGAGCTCCTTGTAGATTCTGGATATTAGCCCTTTGTCTGACATGTAATTTGCAAATATTTTCTCCCATTCAATAGGTTTTCTGTTCACTCTGTTGATTATTTCTTTTGCTGTGCAGAAGCTTCTTAGTTTAATTAAGTCCCATTTGAATATTTCTGTTTTCATTGCAATTGCTTTTAGGGTCTTCATCATAAATTCTTTGCCTAGGCCAATGTCCAGAAGAGTGTTTCTTAGGTTTTCTTCAGGAATTTTTTTAATATATAGTTTCAGGTCTTATATTTAAGTCTTTAACACATCTTGAGTTAATTTTTTATATGATGAGCAATAGAAGTCCAGTTTCATTCTTCTGTATACGGTTAACCAATTTCCCCAGAACTATTTATTGAATAGAGTGTCCTTTCCCCATTGTTTTTGTCAGCTTTGTTGAAGATCAGTTGGTTGTAGGTATGTTGTTTTATTTCTGAATTTTCTATTCATTCCCTTCAACTCTCTGGTTATTCTTATACCAGTACCATGCTATTTTAGTTACTACAGTTTTATAGTATAATTTTACCAGCAGTATGAAGCCTCTGCAATTGTTCTTTTTTGCTTGTAATTGCTTTGGCTATTTGGGCTCTTTTTCGGTTCCACACAAATTTTAAGATTTTTTTTTAAAGTTTTTTGAGGAACAAAGTTGGTATTTGATTGGTATTACAGTGAATCTGTAGATTGCTTTGGGCAGTACGGTCATTTTAACAATATTGATTCCTCCAATCCATGAACATGGGATGTTCTTCCATTCGTTTGTGTTATCTACAATTTCTTTCTTCAGTGTTTTGTAGCTCTCCTTGTAGAGAACTTTCACCTCCTTCTTATTTCTTAGTATTTCTAGGTATTTTGTTGTTGTTGTTGTTCTCCGCCTAAATTCTTAATATTTTTCTTTATCTCCTTGAATGTAGCAACATAGTTATTCAATATATATGTCTGGGGATTCTGTAGGTCTGTTTATGTTTTCCTTTTGTTTTTGCTCATTTATGTTCATTTATTCTCACCTACATTTGTATCCAGTTTTTTTTATGCATGTTGGGTTTGCAAAATTAAGGTCTATTATAAAATTATTTTCCTCTAGAAAGGATGTATGTTTGTTTCTGTCATGTGCCTATAGCACTAGTAAATTGGGCATGCATTAGCAATTTCAGGATTGAGACAATTTGAAGCTGAGCTGCAGTTTCTGTGCAGACCTTCCCACATCCTGTTCACTAGCACATCAAAGGTAAAACCTTTTGAGAGTTCACCCCAAAGTCAGGGGTTTTTCAAGAGAGTCCTTCATGCCTACTTATGTAGTTAATCCTCACTTGTATACCATATTCCTACAATAAAATAAAATTTTAAAAAAATCAATAGAGTCCCTCTATTGTAGGCCTCTAACTGCCATCTCTCAACCCCAAGAAACTGACAAAAGTGCTGCTCAGCTTCACAGATTGGCAAGTACCCCAGGAAAAAGCTGCCTCAAATGCTGGTCCCACTTCCTTGGGTCACTGTGCCCCACAGGTTCTGGTCCACTGATTTTTCATTATCTTGTTAGTTCTCTAATACCCTTAAAGAGATGTATATTTTTTCCTCACATTTTATTCAGCTTTTCTAGGTGTCCTCAGTGAAAGGGTAGTTTCGATTGCCTGATTTGCCATTAACAGACATGCTCCATGTTCTTCTGCTAGCCTACATGGGGATAAGAGGGGAGAAGACGCTTAATATGCTTACAGTCCTTGGATTATTTAACTCTGTATTCCTGATTCAATGTATATAATAGCAGACATACCGTATTTATTAGAAGCCAGGTACTATTTTAAGTATTTTGCATATTTAACTATCATGCAGGATACAACATTAGAAAGTGAAGATTGGTAGTAGTCTCATTTTACAAAGGAAGAAACTGAGGCAAAGAAAAAGCAAATAACTAGCTCAAGGTCACCCAACTTGTAACTGCAAAGATCATGTTCTTAACCACCAGGCAAAGCTGCACCTAGTTGAAATTACTAAAATCATATTAATCAACCAGCCAGAAATAATGCATGATTTTATTCTAGCAAAAGAAAAGAAAAAAATTAGATGATATATTTAAAATAATTTCAAATGTCATTTTTTTTGTGTTCTAAATCTCTACTTTGATATCTACCTTTGCAAACTATCTTAAGGCTGGTGATAAGAGTTAAGGTGTCATGCACATGCAAAACAGCCCAGTGCACAGGCCTAATATATTTATGAGCTGCAAAAGGGAAGGATATTTTGAAGAGGATAAAATTTGCTCTGAGCATCTAAACTGAAACTGGGCCACAGGGAAAAGAAATTAACATGCAAAACATCACCTACTTCCACCTTTGTGGAACAGAAATGCTTCTAACTAGGCATAAACCCATGGGTCTTCAAACTGTGAAGGACAACTTCAGTGCATTACTCATGATGTACTGTCGCTCCTGTAAAAGAGCTAACAAGAAAAAAGGGAGACTACTGTTCAGGTACCAGGCCAAATACTTATAAACCTGATTAAAATACTCCAAGATGCCAAGGATTAAATTTAACCAAAATGCTTCTAGTTACATGTATTGAATTAAAACACTCATTTTTATGCTGTCTCTTAAAACTCTACCAAAAAAATAGAAAATAACTCTAAAAAGTATTTTAAAAAAAACTCAAGGACAAAGAAACAAGAGTGGAAAAAACAAGCAAATGAGGGATGCCAACAAAATTTTAAAATATGGAAGTACACTGACACACACAGAAGGATGATCCCATGAGGACACAAGGAGAAGATAGTGTCCACACACTCAGGAGAGAGGCCTCAGAAAGAGCCAGTCCTGAGACACCTTGACCTTGGACTTTCAGCCTCCAGGATTATGAGATGCATATCTGTTGTTTGAGCCACCCGGTCTGTGTCATTTTGTTGTGTCAGCCCTAGCACCCGCTGTGTTGTGTCAGCCCTAGCACCCGCTGTCATGGAACAAAGCCGCTGCTAGAACCACAGACAGGCAGAGGGGACGAGGGACTGCTCCTTCTACCCCTCCTGGTCTCCTGGTCTCTTCTTTGGCTCAGCCCAAACAGAAGCAGAGTTGTTTAGGTGAGGACGCCAATAAAGGTGGCTTCCAGGAAACAGAGCAAGGGAGACACAGGCAGAGGATGAATCTGGGACTAAACGCAGAATAACCAGCACATGCAGGAAAAGTAACGAGAGTGGCGCTTTTGCCCAGCAACAGCAGATACCATGTTTTTCCACTCTTGTTTCAGCTCCCACTCCATTTTTTAAAAAAGGAAATCCCAGAAACCATGTAATTTCACCCCAAACAGCTGAGTATGCATCTGTAATAGAAAAGAATTAAAAAATGACAACAATGCCTTTATCATACCCAATAAAATTAACACTATTCCTTAATAAAAACAAAAAAATTAAAAATAAAATATGGAAGTACATAGATAAAGGATAACTGACTTGGAAAAAGTGAAAAAAAGAAAAAAATCCTAAAATCCAAACTGGCAGAGAGGAAAGGCAACATGACAGTGCCCATTTGTTCCACAAGAGCTGGAAGGATTAAAAAAATCAGGGACACCAAGGTCCTTCAAAAATAAGAGTGGCCGGGCTCGGTGGCTCAGCCTATAATCCCGTGCCTTTGGGAGGCTGAGGTGAGTGGATTGCCTGAGCCCAAGGGTTCGAGACCCGCCTGGGCAACTTGGCAAGACCTCATCTCTACAATAAATCAAAAAATTAGCTTGCTGTGGTAGCGCACGCCTGTAGTTCCAGCTACTTGGAAGGCTGAGGTGGAAGAATCGCCGGAGCCCAGCAGGTCGAGGCTGCGGTGGCCGGGTAGCGGCCACGGCACTCCAGTCTGGGTGACAGAGTAAGACTCCAACTCAAAAAAAAAAGTGAAGTGAGGGTCAGGTTTGGTGTCTCAGGCTGTAATCCCAGCAATTTGGGAGGCCGAGGCAAGTGGATTGCCTGATCCTGTGGGTTCGAGACCAGCCCAGGCAATTTGGCAAGACCCCGTTTCTACAACAAACAAAAAATTAGCCTGGTGTGGTAGCGTGCGCCTGTAGTTCCAGTTACTTGGATGACTGAGGCAGAAGGATTGCCAGAGCCCAGCAGGTCGACACTGGGGTGGCCGTGAGTGTGCCATTGCATTCTAGCCTGGGCGACAGAGTGAGACTCCAACTCAAAAACAAAAACAAAGAGTGAAGGGTGAGGTAGAAAGGCAGTTTCCTCTCAGGAGGAAAACAGAAGGATTCATTAAAAATCTACATCAAGAACTCTGGCCTCTGACCACATCCCCTACTTGGTTCCTGAGATAGTGGCATTCAGTTTATACCAGAACAGGAGTCTAGAAGATTTCTTTGAGGAAAAACTGATGTGTTCAAATGGAATTTTTGGAGGTACTAATAACTTTGGAGATTCCCCCAAAGTGGGGGTGGGCAGCAAGAAAAGACCTAATTTTATCCCATGGTAAAGTCTACACATCAGTGTGGCCTCCTCATACATATAACCTTCTGATCAGCATTTTATTGCTTATTCTTAAATATAAGTAAACAGTCCTAGATGATTAGATGCCTGAGGAAATATCCAACAATAAAGACAACGAACAAACAAGCAAAAAGAATAATGGAAGAAACAGATATAATGCTCAGAGTTGAAAAAAAACTTCACAAAAACTGTAATAATCATCCAGAGATGGAAGAAGATATTAGTTTTATCCATAAAAACATAACAGAATACTAAATTAAAACTAAATATTTAGTTTATAAACAATAATAAACTTATGGAAATTGAAAACATGATAATGACAATAAAGAATTTAATAGAAAGCTTGAAAGATAAAATTGTGGCAATTTTCTGAAAACAGAACAAAGAGAAATGAAAGACTAAAGGAAGAAAATTAAAGGAGATCTAGGAGGAGATACAGAGAGGATGGTGAAGAATACATTATCCAAAAGTTATGCAAAAAAATGCTGAAGCCAAGAAATACTATTTTACAGATTTAAAGGACCTACTGAATGTACAAAATAATAAATGGAAAAGGATATCAAGAAATATCAGAGAAAATTTCAGAACATCTGAGATCAATAATAATAAAATTTGCTACCATGTATTACATTTTAGGGGCAAAAACTGTTTAAATATTGACATGTATTAGTCAATTTAATCATCACAGATCTAAGGAAACAGAAACAATTATTATACCTACTTTGCAGATGAATCAATGAAGACAAAGAGAAGCCAAATAACTCAATAAGGGTAACACATCTATGAAGTAGGAGATAAATAATATGAAAGCAATCAAGCTCTCTGGTTCCAGAGGAGGCCTCTTAGCATCAGCACTGTTTTCACTGGCAACAAATATACAAAAAAGGTCAAACTTTTCCTCAATGAAATACCTGAATATATTTTTAGGCCACCTATACCTTGGAAAATTATGCAGCTATTAAAACTGAATACCGCGTGTTCTCACTCAAAAGTGGGCCCTGAATACAAGTGACATTAGCACAAGGGTGAGCTGGGCAGTCTCTGGCCACTGCTAGGGGAGGGAGGGAGAAGGGTGAGGAGCATGTGACAACACACAGGGTACCTGGTCCACTACCAGGGGAGTTAGAACCAGTGAGAAGCCCAAACTTCACCTGTATGCAGGTTAACTGATGTAGTTAATCCTCACATGTACCCCACAACTCTACAATAAATAAATAAATTTTTAAAAATACAAATAAAATTAAGTTATTGCAAGCGAGTTCCAGTAATAGAAAAGTAGATTGTATCAGACTAGCCGCCTATAGAAAACAATTATAAACTCTGGGAAAAACTATAAAAAATAACTACTTGAAGGCACTAGAGAGAAGCCAAAAAAGGACAAAACTGTGAGAAATTTGACCCTTAAAAAAAAAAAGGAGCCAGGCTCGGTGGCTCAGCCTGTAATCCCGCGCCTTTGGGAGGCTGAGGTGAGTGGATTGCCTGAGCCTGCGGGTTCAAGACCTGCCTGGGCAACTTGGCGAGACCTCATCTCTACAAGAAATCAAAAATCAGCCGGGCATGGTAGTGCGCGCCTGTAATTCCAGCTACTTGGAAGGCTGAGACAGAAGGATTGCTGGAGCCCAGAGGTCGAGGCTGCGGTGGCTGGGAGCGGCCACTGCACTCCAGTCTGGGCAACAGAGTGAGACTCCAACTCAAAAAAAAAAAAAAAGGGAACCATACACATTAGGTAACATCCATATTTTTAAGGTTTCTCCAACGAAAACAGTCACCAGTCTGTGTGGTGCAGGATTACTAGAACTCATGAGATAGTCCAGAATGGAGTTCAGGTTTGCCAGGGTGGCTGGAAATTAAGGTGACAGGGGGCACCCAGAAAAGGAGCAGTCTCAGAGGGGAACCCCAAAATGTACCTATAAGCTCCTTTCAAATCCTTGGCTGACTCCAGAACTATATCTGTGTGGGAGAGATTTCCAGGAGCCCAGTTTAGAGCAATGCACGGAACACTGAAAAATCTGAGCAGAGATTTAAGCTGCTGCCTTTTGCTGAACTAACAGGTCTCAGAGGCATATGTCATTAAATCCCAGCAAATCTCCAGCTGGCCTAACAGCCTACCTACACAAGAAAGTGAACTGGGAAGAAGAGTGTAGAGTTGAGTCCTGCCAAGTTAGAGGATCTTGGTAAATGCCTCAAGCTTTCCTATGAAATTTTCCTATGAAAAGGGCCACACTTTATGAGTTAAAACTATGTCCCAGGATCAGGGTATTTACCTGAGGTCAAAGGGCAAAACATGAAAGAGATTCTTCTTCACAAAGTATAAAACCAAGTTTCTTAAACCCAAGTTGGTTTAACTGCCCCAAAGAAGAAAACTCAGTACCCTTTAGAAGAAAACTACAGAAACGAGAATCTACAATATAGCCTCCACAATGTCCAGTATATAGTCAATAATTCCCAGATGTGAAGAAACAGGAAAAAAGGTCACCTTTTCTCAGACCCAAGGTCAAGAGAAAAAGAAAACAGACCCTGAGATAACAGATACTGGGATTAGCAGACAAAAATAAGACACAAGAATAAGACCAACATGTAAATTTATAAAGGTTATAAATGAAATAAAATTACTACTAAAAAATCTCTCAAACTGGTTTAAGAAAAAGATAACCAACTTTATATTCTACATATTTAAAACAAAAGAACTCAAAGGATAAAAGTAAGAGACTACGCAAAAATGTATCAAACAATATTTAAGAAGCAGAAATAGCAGTGTTTGTATCAAAGTCAATTTGCTACAAAAAATTTAAATTGTTTGATAATATGTATACTTTAAGGACAGAATTATGTATGTATACATACATTGATATCTCCTATTGTATATTTTTTAGTAAACAAAATGCTTTAGAAAACACTTGTGAAATAAAGATAACATTCAAAAAATGCTCATTGAGCACCTTCTGAAAGTACCAAGTACATTCTGTTGGAAAATCAGACCAAAGTGCATAGAGAGTTAGTTGGAATTATCAAAACAGTAATATTCTTTACATTTCTCTATGCAAGTATTATTGTTAACTTTATTATCAGAAACAATATCATTCATTCTAGGATAAAAAGTCAATGAAAAACAATATGATTTTTAAAAAATATAGCTGATACATGAGAGAAAATTCATCAGTAGTCCATATCTTATAAATGCACCTCTAGGATCAGTACACAGAGATACAAAAATACTTTTTAATAATAATATATTGAATATATATTTAAATATAAATAAATATATATAATCGCTTCTAAACATTCAAGGTATGTGACAGTTACAGACAACTTTACAGGATATACAACAAACTGTACTGGGTTAATTTTTTCTATATTTTTGTATATATTATACATATATAATGCCTGGCCCTTAGTAAGTACTTCCCCTTTAGTGCTAATAATACTTGAAATTGTTTTTAGAAAGTTAAAAAATAATTCAAGATAACTCAGACGTAATTTCTACACCATTACATACTCTGAAAACACTATCTCCATTGCCCAAACATATAGGTCTAAATGATATTAATGATGATGTCAATCATTAATAAATAATAACAGCAGTGGCTAACATATTTTTGGGTAATATATTCTTTGTGGCAGGCTCTGCTCCAAAGTCTCTCAAAAACCCTGTTATAGTTGTTATATTTCCTCTTTTTTCATTGAGGGAAGCACAAGAAAGTTGTGTAACTTGCCCAGGGTTACTAGAAGGGCAAGTGGCTTTGCCAAGCTACAATTTGAGAATGCTTGGCTCCTGAATTTATGTTCCTAACCTGTTCACCATCCTATCCTGCTGTTCAAAGGATGATTATAAGAAGATATCATGCTAACCAAAGCTATCCCTCAATGCATACAAAAACAATTTTAAAAGGATAGTTTTAAAAAACATGCTGTTTTCAAATTTGAATTTGAATCATGAGCACATATTCATTTAACTTTTAGTGACTGACATTTCAAATTGCAAACAGTTTTATATACTTGAAGCCTTTGGCTAAACCTAAAGCTCTAACTTAATTGGCACATATTCAACATTGTGTCCTATAATCTTCCTACTTGGTGGTTCTCAGAGTACAATCTGCTTCTCCCAAATATATCTGCTTCTCAAATTAGATGAACCCTCACTGACTTCCAGCGTAGGACACAGCTACAGAAAACTGAAAGGTCCCAGCGACATGTGTCAGTAAATCTCCAGCTGGTCTGACAGTCCACCTACACAAAAAAAAGTGGACTGGAGAGAATAATATCCTCAGCTGGTATATAAACTTTATCATTTCTTTGGCAGGAATTAAGATCAGAAAACCTGAAGACATGACATTGTTCACTTTATACTAAAAGACTTACCAGTCAGTATGTCACCAACTACAGTGTAAGATAGTATAAGTTGCTGCTGAGACTCAAAGAACGCCCTGTTGTCACATTTCCCTTTTGCATAAGGAATAATGAAACATCTGCTGAAATTAAGCTCATAAATAAAGTCTGGTTGAATTTAGAGTTTTCACTGGAAAAATACAAGTTAGCTAAAGACAAAATGAATTAAAAGAAGAGTTACTTTTTTTTAATCTAGAAAATTTGAATGTACATCCAAATTTATATTTTGGTCTTCTTTGACTTCATTCATAGAATTTGGGAGAAAGACATGAATACTGAGTGAAAATTCCCTTTTAAATAAGTTTCCTACAACAGACAACAAAGTAAAAACAAAAGTAAATTTTACTGATTTTAAGGCAGTCCCATGTCCAGGAGGAAACATCAGTTATTAAACTCAGGATTAGCTCTGGCTAAATAAAAACCTTAATCTATTTTCCTTACTTGAGAATTCTATGCCATGGCAGCTATTAATTTGAAAATAAAATAAATAAAGTGATGCTCTTGTGACCTGGTCGAGTCCTTCCCAGCAACCACGTCCCAGCATATTATTCAGTCAGTGACAGGCATGCCTTCCCTCTCTCTTTCAGGGCAGAATAAAAATATCTAGAAGATTGTCATTAGCTAAAGAGGTTTTCCAGGAACAGAAAAAGACCAAACTTCCTGGCTTGAGATCTCAGGCCCTTCTAGTTTGAATGGCCCCTACTAGGCTTCTGCCCTTGCCCTGAGCGTGACTGTACTCCAGTCATGCCAACCTCCCTGCAGACCCTCAGATCATTGTGTGCTTCAAGACTCACTTCTCGGCATTTGCCTAGGCAGCTCCCTAGGGTCAAGATACACCTCTACTCTAGAAAATCTTCCCTTATCAAGTTAGGTGCCCACTTCTACTTTCCACCCTCTGCCTTGGCACATTGCATGTTATTGTTTGCTAGTGACAGAATTCTTTGAGGGCGAGGGCCAGACATTGTTAGTCTTTGTTTCCCCAGTGCCTAGTCAAGAAGACATTAAATAAATGTTTTTGGGGGGTAGTGAGGAGTTTGGGGGAGGGATAGTACCTTGGTTTATCAGAGATTATACAGATGCTGTGGATAAAGTCATGTAAAACTATGAAAGATAGAACTATCAGTCCTGTGTCACAGATGGCAAAATGAATGCCCAAGTGACAAAACAATTTGCCCGATGTAATGCCAGTGGAAGTCAAAGAAGTGGAGTCAAACCGAGATTGAGTTTAGATTCTAGACTCTCTACCTCCTTACTTTTGGGGGGGGAGGGGTTTGGAGTCTTACTCCGTGGCCTAGGCTGGAGTGCAGTGGCACGCTCACAGCCACCCCAGCATCGACTTGCTGGACTCCGACGATCCTTCCACCTCAGCCTTACAAGTGGCCACAACTACAGGCACATGCTACCACACCTGGCTAATTTTTTGATTTATTGTAGAGACAAGGTCTCACCATGTTGCCCAGGCTGGTCTCAAACCCACAGTCTCAGGCAATCCTCTCGCCTTGGTCCCCCAAAGTGCTGGGATTACAAGTTTGAGCCACTGTGTCCAGCCTACCTCCCTACTTTGAGAGAATGAATCCTTAAACTTTTCTCTTCATAGACAAATATCTGAATTCTAACAGATCCTGAAGCCACCTCCCAGATGATGTGAATTTTTACCATCCTAATCACTACTTTATTTACCAGTTGAATTTACAAACATCAGCCAAAACTGAAAAAAAAAAAAATTTAGAAGGTGAGGAGCGGATTCTCACAGCCTCTGAATTTAAATCATGGTGTTTACCATGCTCACATCAAAGTGGCTTCTGTCCATCAGGCTTTGATTAACACAAGTAGTTCCTACAAAGTTATGCTTGTAGTGGAGACACATGCTATTTTATTCCTGTTCCATATCTACCACAACCCCCAACAATTTGGTAACACCACCTAACTTCACTCTTGGGCACATCCCATGAGTGCTCAATTTCATATACTTCTTGGTAGAACTAGCTATCATGAGGCTTTTGTCCGACTAGGCAAAATATAAGCACAAGATTCATACTAGGTTAATTATATGAGGAGGGACTCCCCCCACCCACCCCCCAAAATCCAGCGCTATCTTTTAGAGGGCAGGCCCCTTGTAGTACAGGCTTCCCCAACTAGGTAAGTATTCTAGGAACCAATCGGCATCAGTGTACCAGCTAGCATTGTCATGAGAGTTTGCAATTGGCTTCAGTGAGTTTTTCTGGAGAGTCTTACAATGAGTTTACCCATTTCATAATGAGTGATTTAGGAGTGCACCTGCCTGTTCAGCAGTTTTTGACCAAACCAACATGACCCCCATGTCCTTCCCTCCCAATTCACCTGGTCCCGTGGCAGAAGCACTAAAAGGCATCAAAATTGTTGAGTTCAAAAACTGTTCTGAACAGTGGGAAAAGTGTCTCAACAGGTGTACTGCATCAAACGGAGAGGACTTTGAAGATGACTGAAGCTTAAACATGTAAGAACACATACACACTTTTTCATAATTAAATTATGTTTTTTGAGGTCCCCCATTGTACTTTCTCCCCTAAAATTTGAATCCTTTCCCAAGTAATACAGTGCTTATAATTGAAGATAAGCAATTGTGATGGTCCCTCAGTGAAAAGGATTACCATCTATTCCTACTACCAAGTATCAAGATTCTTAAAGCCACCTCGTTCCTCTCTCTCTGAGGTCTTCATGTCTTTTTTCAAAAATTTCCTTGTTTTGTTTGAGTTAGCTAATGTGTTGCTCCTGTCCTTTGCAATAAAAAACTCTAACTGGCATAACCACACATATATAAATGATAGAACTCTTGCTTCCTCACTTGAAGTGGAGCTGAAATTACCTTCTAGGCACTTTAAGTTAAAGTTTAAAACATCTATTGTTATTACCAATATACATAAAGCTTTTTAGAAATAATTATGCTAGATAATTGATTAGATGATATTGGGGTTATACAACACAGAAATAGATACAAATGTTTAAGGTACAGATTTTTGTGTGGGGGGTGGGTAGGTGATAAACATTTCAAGTAAAAGGGAAATGACAGAGATAAAGTTGACTTCTAATTTTCACAAACGAGTAGTCAATAGTAACTATGTAAGTCCTTACTTAAGTAGGCAATAGATAAAAACAGTCATGTGTCTTCCTATGAGGAAGCAGGCTTGGAGAGATTCAGTAACTTACCCAAGGTTACAAATCTAGTCATTCAAATGTATTTGGTCTTGCTTCAAAGTCAATACTCTGCCCAAGTAATGTTACACTGCCTCCATGTAACATAATTCACTACGATTCACCCAAAGTGTTCAAACATCATTTAGCCCATATCCTACGGCTGCTGTCTACCAGTGCAATAATTTAAGTTTCCCAAGATCAGTAGAAATGTATCCTACCCTCCTCTAAACCTGGGTCCTTCTATGAATGACAGTAAGTCTCTGAGTATGAGTGAGGACTGCTTCATCAGTGAGGAGGACACAGATCCAAAGGATCGAGACAGTCCACAAATTGTTTCATCACTCTTGAATAAACAAGATAATTTTAGCCTATAGGATTCAATGTTAAAAATACACTGCTTTAGAGATTGGTTGGGCAATAATGTAAATGTGCTTAGCAATAATGAACTATATACTTAAAAATGATTAAGGTGCTAAATTTTGTTATGCATATTACTACATTTAAAGATAAAAATTGTATATTATATGTTATATGATAGTATATGACTATTTGATGTATAATTATATTATTTATATATTTCATACACACACACACACACACACACACACACACACACACACACACACACACACGTATATTGCTTTATTTCCAAAAGCAAAAGTCGATTTAGCATTACATCCACTTGGTAGACCCCACTGAGAAATATGAAGCAGGTTATCTTCTGTCACATGCCCTAATGGACAAATCTTTACCTCTCAGCACATGATATCCAGCTTTCAGGAACAGTATAGCATGGTCAGGAAAGGTCAGCTCTGCTGAACCCAGGGCAGCAGCATCATCAAACCAGCAACAGGAATTAGAGGATATTCAACACATTTCAAGAACATAAATAACTCTCACACTTCAAATGCATACCTGATAAATGAGAAGCTGCAAACAAAGGTTCATCCAAAAATAACTCATATTCTAGTGCCAAATAAGAGCTTTAAATACAACATGGGAAATACCACACATCATGTAGATAAGGAATTTTTCTTATGCTACAGAATTCATAAGTACCCATTTGTCCCACAAACATTTGGGAGTATATTACAAACATCTTCAGATGCAAGAACTATTGGGCCATTGTTCTCCATGGAGATAATAATTTAAGGGATGTATGCAAGTCAGAAGAATATCCTACGCAGAAAATGAACTATCCTGAGAAGGGTAGAAGGCTCTCATAGAATATAAGAGTACAAAGAACAGAAGGAGGCTCAGCAAAGGTATGAAGCAGAATTACCAGCTGGAGATAATAAAAGGTTGCCCAACATATTTAAAGGGAAAAACTGGACAATGAGGTATCCATGGAGGCTTTGAAAGCTCCAAAATATTCCTGGGAATCTACAAGGCCATCTGCAAGCACAGAGTGTGTATGCTCAGAAAAGAGCTGAAAAGACCTTAATTTCTCACCTCATGATGAATCTTCAGAGGTGAGCAAGCAGGAAGTGGACATTAAGACAAAGGTATAAACCACCTGCCAAAGCACTGAAAACACATTCCAACAAAAACACAGAGCCCCTTTGGCAAAGGCTAGGAGGATTATTGACTCAAGTCATTAAGAAAATAGCTGTGCAATCAGCTGACCACAAAGTTAACTAAGCAGAACTTCCGGGACCATGCATAACAATGAATACAAACTTCACAGAATTAGTCCATAAAAGTCCCTAAACAAACAGAAACAACAACAAAACCAAAGAAAGTGGGAGGAGAGTCGAATCTAGTTTTCAGAGTTGCCATATTATATTATTTAATATTCGGTTTCAACAAAAAAAATTATGAGACATATAAAGAAATAGGAGAATATGACTCATATAGAGAGGGAAAAGTAGTCAATAGAAACTAACCTCCAAAGAAGAAAATTAATTGAACTTACTAGAAAACTTTAAATCAGTTGTTATAAATATGATCAAGAAACTAAAGGATCATGTCTAAAGACTTAAATGAAAGTATGAGAATAATATCTCACCAGAGAATATCACTAGAGAGACAGAAATTATAAAAAAGAACCAAAGCAAAATTCTGGAGTTGAAAAGTACAATAACTGAAATTTAAAAGTCACTAGAAGTGTCCAACAACATACCTACACTGGCACAAAAAAAATCAGGTAACTTGAAGATAAGTCAGTTGGGATTAGTCTGAGTACAGAAAAATTTAAAAAGAATGAAGAAAGCCTCAGAGACCTGTGGAACATCATCAAGCACACCAAAATATTTCTAACAGGAGTCCCAGAAAAACAGGAGTGATAAAAAATTGAATAAATAATGGTGGGAAACTTCTCAAATTTGAAGAAAAGCATTAATCTGCACATCCAAGAAACTCAAAGAACTCCAGGGTTGTATATCTTTCAGCTATTGTTTTGCCCAGTTCTCAGGGCAACAGGACAGGGTCACTGCTTTTTATCCCCCATACTCACCACCCTCTGTGACTTCCTTCAGCCTAGTGTAGAGCAGTGCCCCAGAGTGTATGCTACTTCATGCATCCAGGGTCCCTCTTTACCTTGGAATATTCTGCTGAACTGCACATTACTACACATTACTATGTGGGTGCAAACACACATATATGTATACATACAGAGAAAGAGACAGGACAAGAGAAAGGAATTCCTTTGTGTTTATGACTGAATAACATTTCATTATATATGTATATATATTCTATGTCTATGTCTATGTCTATGTCTATGTCTATGTCTATGTCTATGTCTATGTCTATGTCTATGTCTATGTCTATGTCTATGTCTATGTCTATGTCTATGTCTATGTCTATGTCTATCTACCATCTCACTTTTTCTTTAGTCATTCATTTGTTGATGGACTCTTAGGTTGTTTCCATGTCTTCTTATTGAGAATTATACTGCAGTAAATGTGGGGGTGTAGATATCTCTTCGCGATATTGATTTTGTTTTCTTTGGATATATACCCAATAGAGGGATTGCTAGATCATATGGTAGTTGTATTTTTAAATTTTTTTAGGAACTTCTAAAGTGTCTTCTACAATGACTGCACCAATTTAAATTTCCACCAGCAGTTCACAAGAATTCCCTTTTCTCTGCATCTTTTCAACACTTATCTCTTATCTTTTTGATAATGACCATCCTAACAGGTGTCATTGTCATTTGACAATGTCATTGACAATCAACATTGTCATAGATGATTAGCAATAGACTGCACCAATTTAAATTTCCACCAGCAGTTCACAAGAATTCCCTTTTCTCTGCATCTTTTCAACACTTATCTCTTATCTTTTTGATAATGACCATCCTAACAGGTGTCATTGTCATTTGACAATGTCATTGACAATCAACATTGTCATAGATGATTAGCAATGTTGAGTACCAATCTTAAGGAGGCTTTTCCTTTTCCCTATGTTTTCTTCTAGGAGTTTTGTGATTTCAGGTCTTACATTTAAGTCTTTAATCCATTTTGAGTTAATTTTGGGGCTTAGTGTAAGATAGGGGTCCAATTTTATTTTTTATTTTTTTGGCATGTGGATATCCAGCTTTTCCAACACCATTTATTAAAGTTACTATTCTTTCTCTATTGTAAATTCTTGGTATCATTGTCAAATATTAGTTGTCCATATATGCATGGGTTTATTTCTGCATTCTATTCTGCTTCATTGGTCTATGTGCATTTTAAGATGTCAGTACCATTCTATTTTGACTACTACAGCTTTGTAAAATAGTTTGAAATCAGAAGGTATGATGCCTCCAGCTTTGTTCTTTTTACTCAAGATTACTTTGGCTATCTAAAAATTTTTGTGGGTCTATATTAATTTTAGATTTGTTTTTTCTATTGCTATAAAATGTGTCATTTGAATTTTGATTTCATTGAATCTACAGATCACATTGAATAGTATGCATATTTTAACAATATTCTCCCAATCCATGAATGTGGGCAATCTTTTTTATGTATTTGTCTTGTTCAGTTTCTTTCATCCATGTCTTTTGATTTTCAATGTACAGATCTTTCACTTCCTCGGTTAAATTTATTTCTAAGTATTTTATTATTTTGATGCTATTGTAAATGGAATTTTAAAAAAATTTTTTTTCAGATAGTTTGTTGTTAGTGTATAGAAACAAAATTGATTTTTGTATGTTGATTTTGTGTCCTACAACTTTGTTGCATTTATTTATTAGCTCTAATAGTTTTTTGGTGGAATCTTTTTAGAGTTTTCTATATATAAGATCATATTATCTGCAAATAGAACTATTCTACATTTTTTCCCATTTGGACTCCTTTTATTTCGTTTTCTTGCTTAAATGGCTAGATCTTCCAGTACTATGTTGAATAGAAGTGGTGACAGTGGTGACAACCCCTTTCTTGTTTCTGATTTTAGAGAAAAAGCTTTCAGCTTTTCACTGTTGAGTATGATGTTAGCTGTGGGTTTGCTATAGATGGCTTCTATTATGTTGAGGTACATTTCCTTCTATAACCAATTTATTGACAGTTTTTAATCTCAAAAGGATGTTGAATTTTGTCAAATGTTTTTTTCTGCATCTTATTGAGATAATCATATCAATTATTTGTACTCTTCATTGTGTTAGTGTGGTGTATCACCTTTATTAATTTGTATATTTTGAACCATCCTTGCATCCAGGGGATAAATCTCCTTTATATGCTTAATCATAGTGCATGATACTTTTATTTGCTGTTGCATTAACTTTGGTAATATTTTGTTGAGAATTTTTTATATCTATGTTTATTGGAGCTATTGGCTTGTAATTTTCTCTTCTTGTAGTGCCTTTATCTAGCTTTGTTATCAGTGTGATGATGGCCTCATAAACTGAATTTAAAAGTGTTCCTTCCTCTTCAGCTTTTCAGAAGAGTTTGAGAAACGTTGGCATTAATTCTTTAAATGATTGGTAGAATTCACCTGTGAAGCCATCTGGGTTTGAACTTTTCCTTGTTAGGAAATTTTTGATTACTGATTCACTCTCCTTGTGAGTGGTCTATTCTGATTTTTCTCTTTTTCTTGGCAGGTTGTGTATTTTTAAAAATGGATTCATTTCTTCTAGGCCAATTTGTTGATGTTTAATTATTTTAGTAGTTTCTTATATGATCCTTTGTAATTCTGTGGTATCAATTGTAATGTCCTCTCTTTAATTTATAGTTTTCTTTATTTCAGTTCATTCTCTGTCTCTCCTGGTCTCCATTCATTTACCTAAATGTCTGTCAGTAATTTTTTATTTAAAAGAATCAGTTCTTAGTTTCATTGATTTTTATTCTATTGTTTTTCTGCTCTAATCTTTATTTCCTTTTATGTTGACTTTGGGTCTAGTTTGCTCTTTTTTCACTTCCTTGAAGTGTAAAGTTATGTTATATTTTGTGATCTTTCTTTTTCTTAATGTTGACATTTATTACTATAAAATTTCCTCTTGGAATTGCATTGCTGCATTCCATAAGTTTTGGGATATGGTGTTTCTATTTTTGTTTCTCTTAAGATATGTTAAAATTTCCCTCTTGATTTCTTCTCTGACTTGATGATTGTTCAGGAGTGGGTTGTTTAATTTTCATACATTTATAAATTTTTCAGTGTTTCTTCTGTTACTGATTTTTAGTTTCATACCATTGTGGTCAGAAAGAATACTTGAAATGTTTCCAAATTTCTAGAATTTGTTACAACTCGTGTTTTGGCATAACATATAATATTATCCTGAAGAATGTTTCACGTGCTCTTAAGAAGGTGTATTCTGCTTTTCTTGGGTAGAATGTTCTGTATATGTCTGTTAAATTCACTTGGTCTATGGTGTTTTTCAAATCTGTTGTCTCCTTAGTGATTTTCTGTCTGGATGATCTATCTCATATTGACAGTGGGATATTAATGCTCCTTACTGGTATTGTATTGCTATTTATTTTTCCTTTCATCTTTGTTAGTATTTACTTTATTTATTTAGGTGGCCCATGTTGGATGCCTAGATATTTATAATTGTTATAGCTTCTTAATGAGTTGACCCTGTTATTATATACTGATCATCTTTGTCTCATGTGGTCACTTTTTATTGAAAGCATATTTTGTCTGACATAAGTATAGCCATCCCAGCTCGCATTTGGTGTCAATTTATGTAGAATATATTTTTCCTTCTTTTCACTTTTGGCTTGTGTCCCTAAAGCTACAGTGATTCTCTTGTAGGTAGCAAATTAGTGGAACCTGTTTCTTTAATAATTCAATTACTCTATTGATATATCTCAATCCATTTATATTTAAACTAAGTATTGATAAGTAAGGATTTACTACTGTTATTTTGTTCATTGTTTTCTGGCTGTTTTGTAGCTTTACTGTCCCTTTTTCCTCTCTTGCTATCTCTCTTTGCTGTTTGATAATTTCTTTGTTGTAGTATGCTTTAATTTCTTTTTCTTAATCTTTTGTGTATCTTCTACAGATTTCCCATTTGATTATTATGAGGCTTACATAAAATATCTTAGAGCTATGAGATCCTATTTTAAGCTTATAACAATGTAACTTACTCTTGTACAAGGACTATACTTTTATTCCACCCCTCACATTTTAGGTTATTGGTGTTACAATTTACATATTTTTATATTGTGTCTCCAATATCAAATTATTGTACTTACAAATATTTTAATATATTTGTTTTCAACTTTTATATCAGTGTAGAAAGCTATTTGTGCACCACTATTACAATATTAGAAATTCTTGTCTGCTTTCTCCACTCTTTTTCATTCTTCTTTCTTTTTTGCTCCTCTGACTGAATAATTCAATGAACATGTCTAGCATTTACTGACCATTTTCTTTTGCTTGTTTGATTGTGTCGCTGAAGCTCTTTATTAAAGTATTTCAGTTCAGTCAGTGCATTCTTTAGTTCTAGAACTTTTTTTAATGGTTTCTATTTTTTTTGTTAAACTTTTCATTTTGCTCATGCATTGTTTTCCTAATTTACCTTTACTGTCTATGCTTTCTTATCATTCATTGAACTTCAAGAAGATTATTCTGAATTCTTTAGCACTCAGTTAATAAATATCCATTTATTTGCGGTTTATTGGAACTTTGAAGGGGAACTCAAAACACCTGAGAATTTGTTTGTAAAATATTGTGTATTTATTCTTATATGCTTAAACTTTAGTCACTTTCAAAGTTCTCTGTTTGACATAATATACCTATAAAGATGCATTTTCCACTGCTCAAGATAATTTTTGAACTTGTCAATTGTGATACCTTTTAGTGCTTTTGCCATTTTTTTGTCTCACCTCTTCCACATCTGCAAAACATTTTCCTTTGAGGACTTTTTTAATCTAGGGAAACAAAAATAAAGTCACCCCAGGTGAGATAAGGTGAATAGGGAGGGTGGGGTATACCTGTTTTTGGTCAAAAACTACAGAACACTTAGTGTGAAGTGGGCAGGCAGGTGCTCTCCTAAATCAGCCATCATGAAATGGGCAAACGTGTTGGCAGAAAAAAATTCACTCAAGGCGAATGCAGCTTCTCACAACAACGCTAGCTGATATGTTGATGGGTTTCTAGAACATTCACCTAGCAGGGAAACCTGTACTACAAGAGGCCTGCCCTCCAAAAAATAATTCCATTTGTTTGGAGTCCCCCCTCATAAGTTTCTTTTGATGATGACATGTTTCCTTGATTCTTCATGATTCTTATATCCCTGCATTGATGTCTGTACATTAAGAAGCTGATCACCTCTTCTAGGCTTTACAGGTTCACTTGGGCAGGAAAAGACCGTCACCAATGAATCCAGCTTGGAGTTCTGGTTGGGTCAGCTTGTAGTGTCTATGGGTATGAGGAGCTTACTGTCAAGATATCCATTTAAGCAGGGCTGCTACCTATGCTCTGAGGTTGGCAAGTCTGCTAACTGGGCTCTGTGGTTGGGTAGCTGTTTTGGCTGTGGTCTGCATTCAGAAGGGGCTGTTGACTAAGCTCACTGGTTGAGCAGGACTGGTAGCTAGTTTCCATGTCAGGCAGAGCTGCTGGCTGGGCTCTCTAACTGCCCCTTATCAGGTGAAACCCCAGGCTGTGTTTTCCTAGTGGGTGGTGCTTCTGATTGGACTACAATTCAAGTGGGGCTGCAGGCTTGCCTATACAATCGGACTAGGCCTTAGGGCATGTTCCATAATTGGGCAGGGCTACAGGCTGGGCTCTAAAATTGGGAAGGGCCACAGACTGAGCCTTGTAGTTAGGAAGGGTCACTGGTTTTGTTCCCTGCCTAGATGTACTCAGGGTTGCTACTAGGCTCCCAGGTCAAGTGAGGCTGTAGGCTGTGCCCAGCAGTTGGGTAGAGCTTTAGGCTGGGCTCCAAACTTGGGGTTCTGGCTGTACTCTAAAGTTGAGTGTGATCACTGGCCCGACTCCTTGCTTTAGTTTTTTACTGTTCATAAATCCATCTTTTTAAATGCTCAATTCTCAGGACTTCGTCTAAGGCCTGGATCATAATAGGTGTGGATGAAATGGTTGATTGCTAAATAAATGAAAGAGAAAGCAAAGAGGTCCCCTTTGGCTCCAGGTGCACTCTAGAGCACAGATCCACATCTACCCCCGTATTGCAGAAGAAGCCTGACCAACTCCAAGTCTAGCAGTGCAGGGAACCCTTTATTCCTATAGTCTGGATGCTATCACCCCAAGACTGCCATGCACAAGCTCCTACAGTCCCTTTGACCTCCATCTGAACCAAAGCCTCTCCTGATGCCCCAAGGAGGCTTCAAGCTCATGCTATTTTTGGCAGAACTTTCTCCTCCATTAAACAAAAGTGACAACTATGATTTTATTTCTGACAAATGAGAACAAGTCTGGAAGTTGAAAACTGGAAGGAGGGGAAAATCTCATTACCCTATTGTAAGTTTTGTTTGTATTTTCTACCTATTAGATCCTGGTAGAACTTCTTCAGAAGTGAGGATGGCTAGCCATACTTGATGACAGCAGGTTTGTGAAGTCATTTCTAATGGCATTAGATGGGTACAGACCTACACACCACAAACACGAAGTTAGCAGTAACGTGGGGGTGGGGCAAGGGAGTGGGAGTTGTAACTTCCTCAAGTGAGAACAATGGTTTAAATCAGTGATTCTCAACCAAAAACTACATTCTTTCCCAAGAGACATTCAGCAATGTCTGGAGAAACATTTGGCTGCAACAACTGTGGGTGTGCTACTGGCACCCAGTGGGTAGAGGCCAGGAATGCTGCTAAACATCCTACAATGCACGGGGCAGCTCCCTACAACAAAGAATTATCCAGTCCAAAATATCAATAGTGCCAAGATTGAGAAAATCCAGTCTAAACAGAAAGGTTTATAATGCATGTGGGACTATTTTCTGTGCCTCCCAGCATTTCCAGGCATGCCAAGGGAGTTCCTGGGGGAGTAGGGAGTGATAAATTGCTGTTACTCTGCAGTGACTAGAATCACTGCAGAGACTCTGGGCTCTAAAATCACACATATACATCACAGATTACTGGCAAATAAACAAACTAGTTTATAAATCTTAAATTCATTTTTCTGTCTGTATCTGCAATGCCTGGTCTTAGAGGAAACAAACAAACAAACAAACAAACAAGCAAACAAACAAAAAAAGGCCAGTGTTTGTATCAGAGCCCAGAATGTCTCCCTGCCATCTTGACATTAAAGAGATGTCTGCAATCCCCTACTTTGTTTCTTGTCCGTCTTGTCACAGCGGAAGCCCTGTGTAAAGTCTCTTCCTGTCTCTTGGGTTTTTCTCTGCTTGCTTCACATTCATAGGGTATTTTAATGTTGATCCCCTGCACAGACCACTAATGAACACTCTATAAAAATTCACAGCTCTTCAGCCCACTGAGAATTTTCCTTTCAGTTTCAACTGGATAATGATCCTCTTTGCTCCCTCTGCTATATAAAGGTCTGGTACATTTCTTCTGTCTGTAATAAAAGTACATCAATATAAGAGCTAGAAGCTGCCTACATTGGGAAACTGGACTTCATAATTATACTAGACAACATATGATCATGAAAAAAATACATTAAAACTTTACTAATTCAGACTTCACCAATTCTGAACAACTAATAGTAGATGAGAAATGGAGAATATTTACCTTCCAAAGAGAACAAATTATTGTCAGGTACTTACTCAGAAGTATCAATTTATATGTAAACATCACAATTACAATGTAAGCAAATAACAGCTGCAGAGTCTGAGTGTTTAACATGCAAACCTCACAGGGTTCTCTTAGTCACAAATGGTGAGACTTAATTCCAGGACTCAGGATGAAACCTGTTTCTTCATACCTTCACTTTCAGAATAGAGCCTGGGGCAGCTAGTGGTAAAGACAACTAGACCTGAAGAATGGGCTGGTGCCTTGAGGACACATGGGCAGGCTCACAGGGGAGACAGGAGGAGGGGAGGGGCCAGAGAATTCTTAATAGGCACCTTGATAGACAGCTCTCTCAATCAATAAACCACAGTTGTTCCCTGGACACAATGGACATGGTTGCAAATAGGGCTTTCTGGAGAGGTTAGCAGCTCCTTTAAGACTCTTCGCACCTTATCCTCAGGCTATTCTGTACCTTCTGCTAAATGATTCTACTCTACTCCCCATAAAGGTACACTCATACTCTCTGAAGTCCTACTCCAAGAAGAAAAACATCAGGATACACACTCCTGACCGCTTTGCCTTCCTTCTCAGTCGCTACAGGCATGTTATGGTGATCACCTTGATAACTTGTAAATCATAAATGTGAACTTTTAAGTTGTCTCTTACTTGTTTAAGTTTGTTGGAGGAAGAGCATTTTAGGGACCATTAACTGAAATTTTTTTGTTCTTGGCAATTTCTGGTCTTGTCCTATCCAGATTCTTTGCCTGTTGATATTTATGAGTCAAAAGGGTCAAGATTTCTTATTTTCTGCTATTTTTCATCTTCCCGAGCCTCCCAGCTCAGTCTTGTAGTGAGAGAGTCATCCTCTCTACGCTGTAAAAGAAACTCTCAACTGACTTAGATGGTATGGAGCTGCAAAAAACTGAGAACCAATGACTGTCAAGAACAAAACGTTTTCAGGGTACTGTTCCAAAAATGCCCTTCATACAAAAGACTTAAACAACTAAGAGACAACTTATAAGTTCATATTTGTAACTTACAAGTCATCAGGATGATCACCATGACCTGCCTGTAGCTATCAATGAACGCCTTTGCCATCTCCACTCAGGGCAGGCTGAACCTGTCATCCCAGGTCATCACCTCATCCATTCACTAGTATTACCCTGGTACAGTTTTTCAAATGAATGATTAAAACTACTTCATAAAAACATAGTTGTTTTGATGGCTTCAGTATTTAAACTCAGAAATACATGATGAATAACATGGTGGTTTTATCTATTTTTACCCAATTTCTGACCATTTACAGCATTTTGGGAAATATCTTTCCTTCTCCCTTTACCTACTGGTACTAGAAAATGGGAGCTTACTTCAGGATTAGACTGGACAGGGCAGTTCCGGAAAGAAGGAGGAACAAGGTATAGCAGATCATTTTGGGTCCTTTGTCCTCTCTGTGTGCTCTTACTTCAATGCTGTGGTTTACCTATAGGGATAAATAAATGTTTCCTCTACATCCTAGGAATGTGTTCCATAGACTAAAAAATTCTCCCACAGATTTACAGAACTGGATGAATACATACTTTAAAAAGGTTCATTTGCTTCTTTAAAAATATGTAATCTTGTGCATATTTGATAGAGAGACTTGAGCATCCTATGGCATATTTTTCTTAGTTCTGCCCTTTTCTTTACAACTCTTTCCTACCACAGAGTTCTAATTTATTAAAGCTTATGATGCCTCCCTCTCTCTTGGCATAAAAATTTAGCAATGCTTTTAGGAAAGAGATAGGATTAATTGGTAATTACAATTTTCATATATTTGGCTTCAAAGGCAAGAAAACGTGTCTACTAGCTAAAATATTGATGATTTTGAAGGATTGGAAATGAATGTCAAGTGTATAATATGTTAATATGGCTGATATAGATTTCTGATATACCTCACTTTTATTTCACCCTTAAGTATCTACCATCTGAAAATAGAAGCCATGAGAGCTCTTAAATAGTTTAACCTCCTTTTTCATATGTGTCATGCAGATATCCTCAGCAATGTCGTGTGACACTGCATGAACAATAAACAGTAGGACTTCCCTTACAGGAGAAAGGTAAGGTCTCTCCACTAAAATGGCAGAAAAGTAAAGAGTCTGAATAGCAAAGGGGACAACTTGGTATCCTAATTTCCTTCTTAAAAATTAGAATAATTTCATGTAACATAAGATATACTCAATTTATAGCATAGTCTTTTAGTAGTTTTAACTTTACATTATAGTATTTAAGTAATGAGATATCAAGGGGAAGAGTAGACATCATCCAAGAACTTTGTATGCTCTTCTGGGGAAAGGGCGAGTGAGTTTTCAGTTGTAGGCAAGATAATCATATCAGGTTAAGTGCAAGTATGGTCTTGTTATTATCTTTATTTGGATATTAAGTATGGTTTCAGGAGATGCACAAGATTGCCAAGTTAATAAGAGATGAATTTGTGACAATTAATTTTATGTGTTAACTTGAAGGGTGTTTCTGGATGAGACTGACATTTCATTTCATAAATGTTGAGTAAAGCAGATAGTCTAGAATAATGTCAGTGAATGTCATCCAATCAGTTGAAGGTCTAAATAGAACAGAAAGACTGATCTTCCCGAGCAAGAGAGAATTAATTCTCCAGCAGACTGCCTTTGGACTTGATCTGCACCATCAGCGCCCTGGGTCTCTGCCTGCTGGCCTTCAGACTGGAACTGGAACACTGGTTCTCATGGGTGTCCACCTGCCATCCTTTTGACATGAACTGTACCAGCAGCTCTCATAAGTCTCAAGCCTGCTGGCCCACACTGCAGATTTTGAACTCACTGGCCTCAATAATCGTATGAGCCAATTCCTTACAATAAATCTCTTTCTCTATATATATACATCTCATTTTCCTGTTTCTCTAGAGAACACTAATACTAATCTCGATGGAATTAGAGGAAATAACTCAGGGATCAGCAATGGAGTGGAACAAGGGAGGGTAGTAGGTGGTAGAGTCTGATGACACAGTTTTTGTTTTGTTGTAGAGGAGTGGCAACCTAAAAAACCTCAAAGCAACAGAAAGGAGCAAAGAGAACACCTCTACCTTCTGAAGGCCCAGTGGCAGCTGGCCATAAACAGTACCTACTTGAGAGGGAGTCAGGGAAGGAGGTGAAATGCACAGCAGAGAAGATGATGCTCCAGGGAATACTCTGATGACTACCACAACCCTGACGGGAGATGGGGAGAGGCAGAAGACAGGGTTGGATGAGGATAAAATGTGGAAACAAGTGGGGATCAGAGTCCAAGAGATGCAGAGAAATCCAGAGACTTGGGCCTATTGTGGAAATGAAACAACAGGAATTAAGGAAATGATGAGATTGGTCATGGTGGTACGAAGGTGGACAGTGTTTGTGAGCTTTGGTGACTGGAATGGGAGAGAAGGAATGAAGCTTTGCCAAGAGCAAGCAACTCCTGCTGTTAATGCCTGTGGAACCCTTTCAACTTCTGTGCTAGTCCACATCGCCATGCTAGGTGCATCATAAAAATATTTTCCAAAATATCTATACACTTTAACTTTCACCATTTGGAAGGCACAGAACTTATATTTGATCTACGTGTTCTAGAATAATTGTGTGATTACAGAAAATTGTCTCATTTTGCAGTAAACTTAAATAATTCAAATCTAATCTAAGCTTTTTAATCTGTTCATTCAGATTCAGGTGACTACTGGAAGTATGGATTTTTTTTTTAAAGATCTGTATAATGGACCTAGTGCTGCAAGGCGTCTGTTTTTAGTGCTGACTAGCAAACACTGGCTGGTTCAGAGTGGCTGAGTTTAGAAGAAAGGTAGGCGAAATTCTCTCAGCACCTAGGAGTCCCTCAAGCCTCTGCCTCCACACAATTACTTGTGAATTTAGGAGATTTATTTGTTGATTGATTGATCGGAGAGTAGCTGATTAAAAATAACTCTTGCAAAATTCGCCACGTTCTGCCATGAGTGCTGTTAGTAAGATAGTGTCAAGTGTGAAAAGTAAAATCATCTAAGTTGCCTAAAAAGTGCATACACTCAATATATGACTTTGAAACTCAAAGATACATTCTATACACAAGTAGAAAATAAAATGATTCCAGTTATAGTCTTCAATAAGCTAGAGGAAGACAGAAATATATAGATAACAATCTTAAAGAAGACAATATGAAATGTATGTAAATATTATAAACTCCCAAATGAAGGTTGTTTTTCAAGTATGTGATAGAAAGTCAAATTCCAAACAAGCTTCCACTGTACTTCAAGCCAAACATCCTAAGGGCAAACATCTATCTGCGCCCAAGTAAATGCCACTCCCTTCAGCCCAGCAGCACCCCGCCCAGCCCCTGCAACAAGACAGAGTTAACGCATTGCCTCTCCAGCTGTATCCTCAGTTACAACCACCATAGTTTAGTCTATGGTTTCTCTGATAGATTGCCTTAGACAGTCTAGGGCTATTGTTTTTATTGCTGTGTTGCTACAATCATGAACATCATTTAGCCTTTCAGTCACAAAAGCTTAATGGGCTCTTTTGATTATGGAGATGACATATAGCACTTACAAGTATTCTGCTCTCACCCATTAACTAAGTTAACTGTAAGGCAGTTTTGAGCAAGGCCTAGAGAAAGAAAAGACCTGGTAAATAGTCCAGCACCACAGCAAGCTGCTCTGTTTCTGGAGTTATGCGTGATCCAGCTGGTCCAATAATTTGTAAAGTGTCTGTAACAAAGAGAGATGCCATACTGAACCTCTGGGAGGCTGTAGAAATAGCATTGAATATGCTCCTGGGGTGCTAAGGTATATCCTCCTTTACAGATAATTATTCTCCTCTTTGAGAAATAGTTCCTGCTTGTTACCAGACTCTGGTACTGAATGCCTGACTATGGAACATCAAATAACCATGTGACCAGAAGAACTTAGTTTTCTGTTTCTTCTGAGGCTAGGTGTGCTCAGTAGGCACCCACTGTCAAGTGGAAGTGGTATTTAAGGAATCAGGCTCAAACAGTTCTAGAAGGTATAAGTTGCCTGGGCAGGTACTCAGACTCTTATGCCAATATGTCTGCTGCTTTGCCTCTTCTCCCTCAACTCATACCTGCATCTTCATGGGAAGTTCCTTATAATCAAATAATATAAGCAGGAAATACTTGGACCTGATTTATAGATGATTCTGTAATATATAATTAACAATAAACACAAGTGGTGGCTGTAGCCTTACAGCCCCCCTAGGGATGTTTCTGCAGAATAGTAGAGAAGGGAATTCTTCCTAGGGGGTGGAATTTCAGACAGTATACTGATTTTCCATAGTGTATGAACTGAGAGATGACCAGAAGAATGAACCCATCAATTTGTGGGCAGTGGGGGATAGTAGTGGATGAGAAAGAACAGGATTGGAAGATCAGTGACAAGGAGATCTGTGGAAGAGGTCTATGGATGGAACTTTCAGAGTAGGCAGCGTGTGGTGATATTTTAATATCTATGTGAAACCTCAAATATACCCTCTGCAGAGAAAGTTCTCAATAGTCAGATGGACAAGGTGAAACCAGTGGAGGTCAGTCTTATTTAATGAACCTTTGTACCAAATGGACATGACAGCCAGTTCCAATAGGCCCAACAATATGGCTGTGCCTGACTCCAGCTTCATGGACTTTCCCTCTCCAGATCTAATCAAACTGTCATCACTGCTGAGGACATATCTTTTCAATAGCAGAGACCAACATTACTGAGTGTGGAGGGGAGGAAACCAGTCAACCATATGGGGGCAGAGTGATTACACTATATCCCTTCGGCAACAGAGGGGGTAGTGATTTCTCCCTGGAATAGACACATAGATCTGCCATCTCTGCCTACAATGCTCCTGCTTGCCCCAATGTCCATCACTTTAGAGTGCTTAATTCATTGTCACAGTTTCCTCCCTCCTGCCCCAAACTGTGATTAACCAAAGAACTTATTATACAGCAAAAAGGACTCACATTCTTGGAATTCACCAGTCTCACCCATGTACTGCATCACCTGGCGAAATGGTAGAATGACCTACTGGTAACTTTTGGTTCACCAATTTTCTACCACTGGACTGGATAATTTCAAAGCACCTCTCTGATCTGATCCTTTTTAATGTGGTGGTTTCTTCAGCAACCCAAGGCCTGAGTGCAATAAATAAATTTCTTTCTCTTTCTTTTTTTATTTGAAGTCTCAATATAGTGGAAGTTGAAATAAATGTTTGAACTAGACTGGACTGTACATTTTCAAAAGGAAAACAGTTTCAAATATAAAAGCTTAAAATAAGGTATTGTGCTCAGCTCAGCCTTTTACACTCTGGTTATATTCAGACATATATAGGCAATAACATTATAAAGAGATTTGGTCCTAGATAATATCCTATTAGATAGATAACAAAGAGGAGTGCAAATTTGCTTTGGCAATTAAAAAAAAAAAAAAGAAATCTCCAATTCAGCACCATGGCAGGAGAGAAATTGTTTAATGATCTTTAACACTGCCTGATCCACTGAGGGCTTCACAAACCCAGCTATCCTTTGGTAATACATCTTCCATCAGCAGGAGGTTCAGAGACACATACTTTAATTAAAGTTAGCTACTTCAAGGATAATTAAAGGTGTGTTATAGAATTCCATAGACAAGATTACAGAACTCTTAAGCATAGCCTAACCAAAATAGCTGCAGCTTTATTTTAAATAAAGTAGTTCAGCAATCTGAGAGGGACTATCAAAGTCTAGGAAGGTTGTTTTGCATTTTGTGCGATAATAATGCTCATGGGTATTTACTTTAAAATGGACAGAAATGAAAAACAAACTTTCTTCACTTTGTTTTTCAAAATCCAAAGGTAATACCCTAAAAGTATAACACATGTAGCCAGTGGACTCCCAGTACAGTCTCCACCCATTGATTCTAAATCCAGTAAAAGGCCCAGAACCGTATAATCCCAGTACTCTGGGTGACTGAGGTGGGAGGATTGCTTGAGTCTAGGAATTTAAGACCAGCCTAGGCAACATAGTGAGACTTCATCTCTACAAATAATAATAAAAAAAATTAACCAGGCATGGTGGCACACACCTATCATCCCAGCTACTGTAAAGGCTGAGATGGCATGAGCACATGAACCCAGGAGTTGGAGGCTGAGGTGAGCAGCGATCATATCACTGTACTCTTTCTAGCCTCGGTGACAGAGTGAGACGACTCAAAATAAATAAATAAACAAATCCAGTAAATGCTGCTTGAGTACCCACTTGTAGCTGAAGCTATGCTAGACAAAGGACAATTTAGAAGTAAGGCAGACATTCTGATGCTGAATTTACACAGACAGGGATAGGTGACAACCCCCAACAATGTTTACCTCCAACTGGCCTAGCCAGGGCCTTTCCTTCCCCATCTCTTTACCACCTCTTTCTTTTGGAGTCTCAATTCTGTAAACAGTTGTTAAAGGGGTAACAACCCTCTGTATAAAAACCAGAAGGCACCTACAAAAGCTCTCCACCTCCTCATTCTTTTGAGTATTTTTCCTTTAGAGTTTTTACGAGATTTTTAATATCCTCCATAATATTCCCACTTACAAAAACTCGAAAGAGACTAAATGCTAGAAAAGGAAATCACCCTCATACCATCAAACAGATACATTCACTGCTAACACACTGGTTCATTTAAGTCTCTTTTCTCTCTTTCTTTGTAGGTGTTGTCACTGCTGTCCTATTATACACAGAAATATGCTTTCTTTTTCACTAAACACTTTATCTCAAGTATATTTTCCGTGTTAGCATGATCACTGTTAAGCATCAGTCCTAATAGCTGCATCATGGTTTTTTTGTTTGTTTTGTTTTTGAGTTGGAGTCTCACTCTGTCGCCCAGGCTAGAGTACAGTGGCACGCTCACGGCCACCCCAGCATTGACCTGCTGGGCTCCGGTGATCCCTCTATCTCAGCCTTCCAAGTAGCCAAAACTATAGGCATGAGTTACCAAGCCCGGTTAATTTTTTATTTATTGTAGAGATGAAGTCTCGCCAAGTTGCCCAGGCTGGTCTCGAACCTGTGGCTCAAGCCATCCACTGGCCTTGGCCTCCTAAAGTGCTGGGATTACAGGCTGAGTCACCGAGCCCGGCCTTCTCTCTTTTTTTGTAGGTGTTGCTGTTGTTGTCCTATTTTTTTTTTTTTTTTTTTTTTAGTTGGAGTCTCACTTGGTCACCCAGACTGGAGTGCAGTGGCTGCTCCCGGGCACTGCAGCCTCACCTGCTGGGCTCCGGCGATCCTTCCGCCTCAGCCTTCCAAGTAGCCGGAATTACAGGCATGTGCTACCACGCCCGGCTGATTTTTTGATTTATTGTAGAGATGAGGTCTCGCTGCCCAGGCGGGTCTCAAACCCGCGGGCTCAGGCAGTCCACTCACCTCAGCCTCCCAAAGGCGCGGGATTACAGGCTGAGCCACCGAGCCCGGCTGTTGTCCTATTATACATAGAAGTATGCTTTCCTTTTCACTAAACATTTTATCTCAAGCATATTTTCCATGTTAGCATGATCACTTTTAAGCATCACTCCAAATAGCTGCATCATGTTTTATCAAGTAGATCTACTAACTGACCTACATTTGGGTTGATTCCAATTTTGTGTTATTTCTTAGAGTACTATGGAAAACATTTTCATACATTAAAGGTTTTTTGCAGTAAGAATTTTGTTTTCCTTTAGGCTAGATTACCAGGAATAAAATGATTGGGTCTAAGGCTAGGAATACTGAGGCTCCTGAGACACATTTTCAGGCATTTGTTTGAAATATATAAGCAATGAAGTCACCTGAATGGGCAAAATTGACACAGAGGCTAAAACTTTTTTTTTTTTTTTTTAATCTGGGAGATATTTTATTTGAGATACTTAATTGATGACTCTTTTTTTTTTTGAGTTGAAGTCTCACTTTGTCACCCAGACTTTTGAGTTGAAGTCTCACTTTGTCACCCAGACTGGAGTGCTGGCCACCGCAAGCTCGACCTGCTGGGCTCCGGTGATCCTTCCGCCTCAGCCTTCCAATTACCCGGAATTACAGGCATGCGCTACCACACCCGGCTGATTTTTTTATTTATTATAGAGATGAGGTCTCGCTGCCCAGGCGGGTCTCAAACCCGCAGGCTCAGGCAATCCACTCACCTCAGCCTCCCAAAGGTGCAGGATTACAGGCTGAGCAACCGAGCCCAGCTAATTGATGACTCTTACTGCTTAGGATACAACTCAACTCTGATAATACTCCACAGATTTAGCTTCCACCCCTTCTCAGATTGATCACTAGAGGTCAGTGTTTCCTGCTCTTTGCATTCACCTTGTTATAATTAAATCATAAATTGGGTAGTGGGTTTTTAAGGGGGAGGAGCCTGAGTTTGCCTTTCACTCTGCATTATGTCCATGAAATTCATCCATGTTTTTCATGCAGTTTTTTGTTTCTGTGAGGATTCCGTTACCTCAATGGGAAATTGGGTTCTCATTCCAAAGGCTTCCATGTGTACTTGTTAAATAAATTTGTATGACTTTTCTCCTACTAATCTGCCTCATGTCATTGATTTTTAGCAAACCTTTAGAGGGCCAGGGGGAAGGCCCTCCCTTGGACACTAACACTCCTACTGCTGAATCATCTTATTTGTGCATGCTCACAGGGGGTCCTGCTTCACACTAAATTTAGTTCTTTGCTTCCACACAGAATCCCAAACAATTGTACAAAGTCTTCAAAAAGCAAAACTGGGACCAGGGCACAGTTTTTATATTGGTTACACTGATTAGAGCCTAAGCAACTAAGGCAAGAAAAATGCAGGTAGAATAGGTCTGTGGGGAAAGACCAGGGGTTTGGCTTTCAAAAAGTTGATTTGGAGAAATTTATTGCACATACAGGGGAGATATCAAGAAAATTATTTAAGGAGTTCATGAGAGAGGTTTGGCCTAAAAATATTTAAGTATTTTAAGAATCATTGGCATAGATGGTATTTAAAGCCTTGAAGCAAGATGAGGTCCATAGGCAAACTCAGGCTCCTCCCCCTTAAAAACCCACTACCCAATTTATGATTTAATTATAACAAGGCAATACACACACATATATAAAGGCAAAGAGGATTAACGACTGAGCCATGGGACACTCCAACCTTACAAAGTCAAGCAGAATAATAGGAACCTGCAAAAGAGGAGAAATAACTACCAGAGAGTTAAAAGGTAAAGCAAGAGTATATCCTTAAGACCTGGTGAAGAAAATGCCTCAAGGAGGAGGGATAGATTGGCTGTGTCAAAGGCTGCTAACAAGTCAAGTATTACTAGTACTAAGAATTGACCATTATATTCAGTAAGGTGGTAGTTAGTAAACTTGATAGTTTCTTGAGAAGTTGATAAAACTGAGCTGGCTATCTGCAGGGATGAGTTTAAGGAAGCAGGAGAGGAGAAGATTTGCATACAATGAGTCTAGACAACTCTTTTTAGCAGTTTTTTAAATACAAAAGAGCAGAGAAATGGGACCCTTAGCTGCAGTGGAAGCAAGTTAAAGAGGAAGTGTTTTCCAAGAAAGGAAAAATAAAACGTGTTTGTAAATCAGTAAGAATTATGCGGTAGAGAGAAGGAAAGTGATTATCCAGAGGACAGAGAAGAAAATCACTGGAGTGATATGCTTTAGTATTCAAAGAGGGACTGGTTTTGGATATTTCATGTTTTTTCACAAGACAAAGGACAACAGATGCAGGCAGATGGGCAGATGGTGGTGTGGGTCTATGAAAGTTCCCATCTTGTGGCAGAGAGGGGCTAAAAACAGTTAAAATTATTCCTTTTTAAAAAACAACCTGCAACCTCCAAACCTGCTAGACATGGGACCTGAGAAAACGAAATAGCCACAAGCCACTTTCCTGGAAATGCAAGATAGTAATCAATTCACAACCGTATCCCTGCATCCTCTCTTTGCGAAGTTATCAGTTTACAACCCCTGCTTGTCATGTATACCCTGGAGACAACTTGTTCTTTGAAAGTCTGGTTTTGCTAAATACCACCTTGCAAATTCCAAAGAAAAATGTATAGCTATACAATTTGACCCCCCTCCCTTACCTAATCTAACATATAAAACCCCTCTCCTCTTTCTCTGGGTTACTCAGCCTTGGAGCATTAGCCTGCTGAGTTGCACTGGCGCTAATAAAATGCTACTTTTTAAGATAGCCTCGGTGTCATGGTCTCTGTTTTCTCACAACATTTCTTGGTGTGTTGGTTGGGAAAGGGAGAGTTCAGAGGTGGTCTGTTCCATCTCCTTTGTCATCAGGGTACAACCTCTGGGGCAACAAGAGAGGCAGTCTCACCTGGTGCGCAATGAACTTTTTGATCCTTAGGAGGGAGGCTCCTCTCAGAACACTGAGGCCGGAATCTTGAAAGCACAACAGGGACCCAAAGAGGCACTGGAACTGGTGTGAGGAACAACACCCTATGGAAAGGGTAGGAACAAGGGCCTTTGCATAGACCTGCCAGTAGATGGCAGAAGGGGAGCTTGATCACCTCCTGGAGAATGCTAGTAATCTCCAGTCTGAAGGAAAGGACTGAAGGAAACACTGTTTCGAGACAAACCCATTGACTTATAGGATTAGGGTGGAGGGTTGGAGAATGTAACCTGTGATTGCGTGTGAATGAGACAGACAGTGGAAGGGTTCTAACCTAACCAAAGGACCAAAGTGAGTGTTGAGTCCCAATCTAAGCCAGTGACAACCTCATAGAGCTGAGGGCAGCCCCAACTGCGTCATAGGGTTGGTCCGGTTGGGGGTTATACCAACCTGCCAATTGCTAAGAGGTGTCTGAAATATCGCCATAAGGAATACGGCTGGAGGATGATGAAGCAGTTACTAACCATACCCCTCGTTCCCTTATTTGTGTGTGTATGCCATCTGTTAGGGGGAGGAAATGGGTGGAAACCAAAGTAGGAATACCCCCCTTTATTGTACGCTTAAGAACTTTGACAAATGTTTCTGTGGAGATTGTTATGGTGTCAAACTGTCTTGGAGAAAGCTCCGTATGTTCTGTGAAATAGATCGACTCTCTTTCAGGGTTGAATGGCTGCCAGAGGGATCCTTAGATAGAAAAAACATTAAGAGAGCATATAGAATTATAGTAGGAGAGCCAGGTCACCCAGACCAATTCCCTTAGATTGACTGCTGGCAGGATGTGGTCCTTGCACAGTTTTCTTGGCTAAAAGCTTGCTGGGAAGACAACTGCAAAACAGCCCAGTCCAAATGCCCATTAGAGTCTGATGAGTTGGCTGACAAGCTGGTGTTGACTGATGAATAAGAAATCCCACCACTTTATTCTCCAGTCTACCCACCGTTGCCACCTGCTCCAATGGCATGAGCCACTATTAGAGGCTCACAATTGGAATGCACCCCTAAGGCTAATACATCTCTTAAACAATCAGAGGTCACACCTGAACCACCTGTTCTGACTCTCCACACCCCACCCAGAAAGCAGCTGCCAGAATGCATGTCTGACTTCATATCAGGGGAATTTCATGGTGCCTTCCAGGTGCCACTGAGGGGGACTAGGGAACCTATTTATTATGCCAAGGTGGGCAACGCACATTTGTGTACCAGCCTTTCACCACCACAGACCTCCTGAACTGGAAAAATCATATGCCATCCTTCAAAGAAAAGCCTCAGGCTATGATTGACTTAACACAGTCCATTATCCAGACCAAGAGGCCAACCTGGGTAGATTGTCCCCAACTCCTCCTGATACTATTCAATACTGAGGAGCATCAGAGAATTACACAGGGGGCTGTAAAATGGTTAGAGGAACATGCCCTGACTGGAGCACTCAATGCCCAGGCATATGCCCAAAATCAGTTCCCAGAGGACTCCCAATGGGACCCCCACAGTAACCAGGGGCTGCAAATGCTTGAATGGTATCAGGAGACCCTCCTAGGAGGTATGAGAGAAGGAGGGAAAAAGACCATAAATATGAGCAAGGCCTCTGAGGTGTTCCAGGGAACTGATGAGAGCCCAAGCCAATGCTATGAGTGACTCTGTGAAACCTTTCAGCTATACTCCCCCTTTGATCCAGAGGCAACCAAAAATCAGTGTAGGGTAAACACAACTTTTGTCAGACAGTCCCAGGGGAATATCTGACATAAGCTACAAAAACTAGGGAGCTTTGCTGGAATGAATGTTAGCCAGCTGCTAGAAGTTGCCACTAAAGTGTGCACTAACTGAGATAAAGAGGCCCAACAAGAGGCAGACCGAAGGCAGAAAAAGAAAATGGCCATGCTTGCTGCTGCCATTGCAGGGTACCAGATAACAGGCCCATGGGGAGGAAACAGAGGCAGAGATTAGGAAAGAAGACAGCCAGGTTGGCAGTTTCCCAGAGTGAGATCCAGACTACCTCGGCCTGCCCAGGGACCCTGAACTCCATCTATCAGCCTACCCAAGGGACACCACAAACCCCTATGAAGTTAGGGAGAAACCAGTGTGCCTATTGTTACTAAGAAGGCCACTGGAAGGGTGAATGCTCTCAATGAATAGCTGATGAGGGAGCCCAACAGAAAAATGGCCCACAAGGCTCCACTTATCAACAGGACCCACTATCTCCTAACAGCTTTATGAGTCTGGCCTCAAGAATAGACCAGACTGGGCTCCCTACCATCTTTAGGTCCCCAGGAGCCTATAGTCAGCATGACAGTAGGGGACCAACGTATGAACTTCATGGTCAACACGGGAGCTGAACACTCCGTGATCACCCAGCCTATAGGTCCCTTCTCCCAAAAATGGGCTAATGTTATGGGAGTCACTGGGCATCAAGCCAGACATCCCTTCACGGTGCTGCAATGCTGCACAGTCAGCAGTCATGAGGTCATACAAGAGTTCCTGTAGCTCCCAGATCCCCATAGCCTTAATGGGATGAGACCTCCTGGAAAAGTTTTGAGCTCAGATAACCTTTGACTCTTCTAATCACATAACTCTGAGATTAAGAGGCCCAGAGTCTAAAATCATGACACTCTCTGTCCCCAGGGAAGAGGAATGGAGGCTCTACAACCTAACAAAAATCTCCAGAGCTGCCATTTCGAGTACTGGGAGTGTAGGCAGAGGACAATCCTCCAGGACTGGCAAGAAATATACCCCCCGTGATTGTGGAGCTAAAGCCAGGGGGCAAGCTGATCCATCAGAGGCGGTACTTCATCCTACCCAAAGCACAAATAGGAATCTACAAGCACCTGGAGAGGCTCTCGCATTATGGAATCCTCCAGGTTTATCAGTCTGCTTGGAATACGTCTCTGTTGCTGGTGCAGAAGCCAGGCACGGACACTACTGGCCAGTTCAAGACTTGCGAGTCGTAAACCAGGTTGCAGTCACTCTACACTCTATTGTCCCAGACCTGTATATGCTGCTGTGTCTCATCCCTGCTGAGGCTGCTTTCTTCACCTGCTTGGACTTTAAAGACACTTTCTTCTGTATCCGCCTGGTCCCAAGAAGCCAGCTGATCTTTGCTTTCCAATGGGAGGACCTGACAAATGGCACCAAGGGACAGTTAACTTGGACCCAGCTGGCCCAAGGATTCAAGGATTCTCCAACCATCTTTGATAGGGCACTAGCCTCAGATTTAAAAACCTTTCCAGCAGACCACTGTGACAGTACTTTGCTCCAGTATATAGCTGACTTACTATTGGCAGCACCAACCCAGGGAAACTGTATGCAAGGAACACAAAAACTGCTCACCCTCCTGTGGAAGGCGGGTTACAAGGTCTCAAAGAAAAAAGCTCAAATATGTCAGGAAAAAGTTAGGTATCTAGATTTTCATTTGTCCCAAGGCCAGTGCCAACATGGCCCTGAAAGGAAACAGGCAATGTGTTAAATACTATTCTCAACTACCCAGTGTCAAATCTGGGAGTTTTTCGGGGCTGCAGGGTTCTGTAGAATTTGGATTCCTAACATCTCCATCATGGCAAAACTCCTCGATGAAGTCACAAAGAGGGGTGAACAGAAGCCTCTGCTATGGGAAAAACAGGCCAAGAAACTCATTTAGGCTGGGTCCAGCTTCTTTCAATAGTCCTTTTAAGGGTAAGGTCTAGCCTCAAAAAACAAACAGGTATCTCACCTTTTGAAATCCTTTATGGCAGTCACCCCCTCTTGTTAAGGGCATACAGGGAGATTTAAAGGAGTTAGGAAATCTTGCCCCAAAACAACAAATGCAAGCCTTAGGTTCAACCTTAAATGCCATCCATTATCAAGTCAGATAATGGCTACCAATTAGTTTAATTACCAAAGCCCATTCTTTTAAACCAGGTGATATGGTATGGGTAAAAGAATGGAAGGTACAGCCTCTAAAACCCCTCTTGAGGGACCCATTTACTGTCCTTTTGTCTACCTCAACTGCAGTCAAAGTAGCTGAAATAGTTCCCTGAATCCATTACAGCAGAGTAAAGCCTGCCTCCCAGGATTGGGAGTGCAGCACAAATCCGTCAGCTTCCCTTAAGCTGACCCTCTGGAAGGTCACCAAGGCCAACGGAAAACCCAAAATGGATTCCCCAAGTCCTGCTCTAGCCACTCTGGAGCTGGATAGTCTATGCAAGGCTGAAGTTTGAAGATCCTCAGCCTTGCTTCTGCCACACACTGGATGCTGACTGATCCATGCACAACAGAAGCTTGAGGACTCAATGGAATCAACTCCTTACTGATAAGTCATTGTTTCACTTTGTCAATCTTTGTATTTGTCAATTGCTATACTGTTTGTCATTTTATTTGCTATAGGACTGACTTTATTTACTATAGGACTGACAGAGTCAACCCCCACAGAGTGAACATGTTGGGAAAAGGTCTCACTAGCATTTCTGTTCTTTCATATATTAGAAAGCTTGCTCATGTCCCAGCACAAAAATGGCATGATATAAAAATTGGCAATTGGTTTGAAAACATGTTCTCAGGTCTGGGAGGATTTAAGTACATTATTGGAACTGTAATCCTATTGTTGGGATCCTGTCTTATCTTCCCTTGCATAACTCCAGTAATTATGAACTCCATCTCTAAGTTTGTGGAAACAGTTGTTGAACAAAAAATTGCAGCCCACATAATGTTAATGCACCAAATTGAAGATGATGCTCTTTAACCCATGAAGGGTCAAGCATCAAAGGTGGGGGGGGGATGTGGCAGAGAAGGGCTAAAAACAGTTGAAATTATTCCTTTTAAAAAATCAACCTGCAACCTCCAAACCTGTTAGACGTGGAACTTGAGAAAACTAAATAGCCACAAGCTGCTTCCTGGAAATGCAAGGCAGTAATCAATTCACAAACTTATCCCTGCATCCTCTTTTTGTGAAGTTATCGGTTTACAACCCCTGCTTGTCATGTATACCCTGGAGACAACTTATTCTTTGAAAATCTGGTTTTGCTAAATACCACCTTGCAAATTCCAAAGAAAAATGTATAGCTATATAACCCGATACCCCTCCCTTACCTAAACCAACATATAAAATCCCTCTCCTCTTTCTCCAGGTTGCTCAGCCTTGGAGCATTAGCCCGCTGAGTTGCACCAGTGCTAATAAAATGCTACTTCTTAAGATAGCCTCAGTGTCATGGTCTCTCTGTTTTCCCATAACAATCTGATAGCTTCAGTTTCTCAGCGAGAGAGAAAGCAGGAATACTGTGCAAAAGTGAGAATGGAGTGTGGATGCTTGAGGACATTGGAGAAAAAATGTGAGAGAATCAATTAAGCAAATAGAAGAGTACAAAAGACCAGGGAACTATCAGGCAGCATTAAGGCTGGGTTATGTGAAACCAGTCAACTGCTTGTGAGTTTTTTCCAGTCACATTCAGCAGCCCAAATGCAAGCAGGGAGTAGGATTTAACCAGTGTTGTGGACCTGCCAAAGGAGTAACATATTGCCCTGAAGGGGTAATGACTGAGGATATACAAAGGATTGACTATAGGGTAGACCACAGAAATATAAGCTGGAAAGGGCAGAAAGAGAGGACCATGAGTGTTAGGGGTCAGTGAGTAGAAGTCAGGGCATTGAGGGACTGTTAGAATTGAAGAAAGAGAGGAAAAGAATGAGAAGATTGTAGATGGTTGAAAGAGAACCTGAGCAGGAAACTGAGATTTTGAAGGGCTGGCACTGAGAATGAAAAAGTCTAGGTTACAACTGTGGAAGGGAGTGGCAGAGTCAGGTGGAGGAGAGAAAAACAGAGCAGAAGAAGTGGGAAAAAATGTTAGAAAGATCCTCTACACATACAGTTGTATTCACAACTTGGCATACGTTGGCAATATTGTGGGTTTAGTTCTAAATCACCACAATAAAGCAAGACATGCATTTTTTTGTTTGTTTCTTGGCATGTATAAAAGTTATGTTTACCCTATACTGTATCTATTTAGTGTGCAAGAGCATTATGTATAAAAAATAATGTACAGTGCCCCAGCCAGAGTAACAGCCCCATGGTTTCAACCTCAGTGAACCAGAACTCAAATTGGCTGACCCACCATATGCACACAAACTCCCTAACCTGAGAAACAGCATGGTCAGCTGTTTCCCAGAAGCCTTGCCAGAGCCACCACAAACTTTCACAGATTAGACTACTGAGACATTCACAAATATCACTATCATGGACTACAAGTGAAGAAACTAAATGAAGACTACACTACTGCATCTACCTAAAACCAGAGCAAATCCACCCCCCACCCAACTGACACTTCAAAACCTACCTATACTCCATAAAATAGGAAAAGGCAACTTGTCCACTGGATATGTAGAAATAAACTTATGAACACATCAAATATGAAAAAGCAAGGAAACATGACACATCCAAAGAGACATAATAATTTTTCGATAACAGACCCCAATCATAAAAATCTATAAAATGCCAAAAAATTCAAAATAATCATCTTGAGGAAACTCAATAAGGTACAAGAGAATACATATAGACGGTTCAAAACAATCAGGAAAATAATTCATGATTTGAAAAAGAAATTCACAAAAGAGACATAAATTCTGAAGTGGAAAAATTAAATGAATAAAATTTAAAATACAATCAAGAATTTAAAAAACAAACAAGACTAAGCAGAAGATAAAATTTCAGAAATTGAAGATAGGTTTTTTTGAAGTAAGTAATTCAGACAGACAACAGAAAAGAGGAGAAAGAAAAGAATAAAAAAAGAATACAAGAAGCCTAAAAATAGTTATGGGACACTGTTAAACAAACACATATTTGTATTATGAGCATTCTAGAAAGAGAAGAGAAGGGAAAAGATATAGAAAACATATTTAATTAAGTAATAGCTGACAACTTTCCAAGTCTTAGAAGAGAGATGAACAACATTTAGATTCAGGAATCTTAAATAACCCCAGATAGATTCAACTCAAATAGGTCCTTTCCAAGGAACTGTATAGTCAAATTATAAAATGTCAAAGGCAAACAAAGAATTCTAAAAACAGCAAGAGAAAAGCATCCAGTCATATGTCAGGGTATCCCCATGAGATTAACAGCAGATTTCTCTGTTAAAGTTAAAGGGCAGGAGAGATGGGATGATATATTCAAAGTACTGGAAGAAAAAAAATAAAATGTCAACTAAGAATACTATAACCAGCAAAACTATCCTTCAGTAATGAAGGAAAAAAAAAATCTTTCAGAGACAAGCAAAAACTAAGGAATCATCACCACTTCACTGACCCTACAAGAAATATTCAAAGTAATCTCATATCAGGAAGAAGAAAAAAATAACCACCAGCATGAAAAAATGTGAAATTTAAAACTCACTTGTAGAGTTTGTATAAAAAAAAGAAGGAAAAATGGATCAAATCTTATCACTAAAGAAAACCAACCAACTACAAAAACAAACAATGAGAGAAAGTAGGGAACAAATAATATACAAAACAAGCAGAAAACAATAAAGTGACAGGAGTAAATTCTCAACTATTATTAATAACCCTGAATGTAAACAGATTAAATTTCCCAATTAAAAGATACAGACTGGCTGAATGGATAATAAAATATGACCCAATTATATGCTGCCTAACAAAAACTCACCTTTCCTGTAAAGACACACGCAGCCTAAAAGTGAAATGATGAAAAAATATATTCCATGCAAGCAGGAATAGCTATAATTCTACAAAATGTCTGATATAAAAATCAGATATAATAAACTTTAAGTAAAAGCTGTAAAAAGAGACAAAAAAACCATTATATAATAAAAGGATCAATTCAACACTAAAATATAACAATTGTAAACATATATGCACCCAGTACTAGAATATCCACATGTATAAAGCAAAGATTATTAGGCTTAAAGGGAGATATAGACCCCAATACAATAATAGTTGGAAACTTCAGCACCCAACTTTCAGCATTAGACAGATCATCTAGGCAGAATATCAAGAAAAAAACTTGAGATTTAAACTGCACCCTAAACCAAATGAACCTGACAAATATTGTAAGAACATTTCACACAGCAGCTACTGAATACACATTATTTTTACCAGCACATGGGACATTCTCCAGAGTTGATCATAACCTAGGTAACAAAATATATCTCAAAGAATGTTTTAAATAAAAAATCATATCATGTATCTTACCTGACTTACCTGAATGATACTATAAATCAACAGCAAGAGGAATACTTGAATCTATACAAATACATAGAAATTAAACAACATGCTCCTGAATGACCAATTGGTAGAGGAGGAAAATAAGACAAAAAAATTTACAATTCCTTGAAACAAATGAAACTAGAAACACAACATGCCAAAACCTCTGGGACACAACAAAAGCACTACTGCATGCAGTTTATTATTACATCAAAAAATAGAAAGATTTCAAGTAAATTTTTTTTTTGAGTTGGAGTCTCACTCTGTCACCCAGACTGGAGTGCAGTGGCCACTCCCAGCCACTGCAGCCTCGACCTGCTAGGCTCCAGTGATCCTTCCACCTCAGCCTTCCAAGTAGCCGGAACTACAGGCGCATGTTACCATGCCTGGCTATTGTAGAAATGAGGTCTCTCAAGTTGCCCAGGTGGGTCTCGAACCCATGGGCTCAGGCAACCCACTCACCTCGGCCTCCCAAAGCACTGGGATTACAGGCTGAGGCACCAAGCCCAGTCTAAGTAAATTTAATGATACATCTTAAGGAGTGAAAAAAGTAAGAACAGACCAAAACCAAGATATGTAAAAGAAAACAAAGAAAAAAGGTCTGAGACGAAATTTTTAAAAAGAGAGACTAAAAGGATCAAGAGTAATGAAACAAAAAGTTGTCTTTTTGAAAAGATTAATTAAATTCACAAATCATTGGCTAAGCTAAATAAGAAAAAAAGAGAGAAAACTCTGCACTTCCCAAGATACAAAAAAGGAGACATCATAGTAGATATTTTAGAAATACAAAAAATCGTTAGAGACTATTATGAACAACTATATGCCAAAAAGTTTTAAAATCTAGAGGAAATGGATAAATTCCTGGACACGTACAAACTACCAAGATTGAACCAATAAGAAATAGAAAACCTAAACAGAACAATAACAAGTAACAAGATTAAATCAGTATTTTTTTTTAAAAAAGCAAAGGAAAAGTCCAGGGTTGGATGGCTTAACCATTAAATTCTTCTGAATTTCTAATGCATAACTAATACCAATTATTCTCAAACTATTACAAAAAATTGAAACTGGAGGAATTATTTCTAACAAATTTTATGAGGTCACCATAACCCTGGTAACAAAACCAAACAAGGACACAACAACAAAAAGTAAAACTACAGGCAAATATTCCTGATAAATATTGATAAAAATTTTCAACCAAATGCTAACAAACTGTATTCAATATGTCAAAAAGGTAATACACCATGATCAAGTGACATTTATTGCAAAGATGGTTCAGTATACTCAAATCAATAAATGTAGTACATCACATCAACAGAATGAAGAACAAAACCCTTATCACTTCAGTAGATGCAGAAAACACATTTAACACCACTTCATACTAAAAACTCTTAATAAATTAGTATAGAAAGAAAGTATCCCAACACAATAAGGCAATATATAACTAACTCACAGTTAACATCATATTCAATGGGAAAAAACTGAAAACTTTTCCTCTAAGAACTGAAACAAGACAACTTATATTGGAAAGTCTAATTAGAGCAATCAGACAAGAGAAAAAATAAAGGGCATCCAAATTGAAAAGAATAAAGTCAAATTGTCTCTGTTCTGTTTGTATGTTTGTAGATGATGACATGATCATATATATATATATATATAAAAATGATAATAAAAGCTTTTAGAACTGATAAACAAATTCAATAAAGTGGCAGGATACAAAATCAACATGCAAAAATTGATAGCATTTCTATACCTCAACAATGAACTAGCTGAAAAGAAATCAAGAAGACAATTCCATTTATAATAGCTACCAATCTCCCTTCCCCTAAAATGCCTAGAAATAAACCAAGGAGGAAAAAGACCTCTTCAAGGAAACACTGATGAAAAAAGGATATAAAGTTTTTAAAATCTCATATTCATAAGTCAGAATGATTAATATTGTTTAAATGACCATAATACCCAAAGACATTTACACATTCAATGGAACCCCTATCAAAATACCAATGATATTCTTCACAGAGGTAGAAAAAAACAAAACTAACATCTGTGTGGAATCACAAAAGACCACAAATAGCCAAAGAAATTCTGAGTATAAAGAACAAAAATGGAGGCATCAAGATACCAGACTTCAACATATACTACAAACAATAATAACCAAAACAGCATGGTATTGGCATAAAAGCAGATACATAGATCAAGGGAACAGAATATAGTACCCAGAAAATTAGTCCACATATGTACAGCTAACTTATTTTTTTTACAAAGTTACCAAGAACATTCATTGGAGGAAAGACAGTCATCACAATTATAGTACTGGGATAACCATATGCAGAAGAATATGACCCTCGTCTCTTACCCTAAAGAAAAATTAACTCAAAATTGATTAAAGACCTAAATGTAAGACCCACAACTATAAAATTACAAGAGGAAAACATAGGGGAAATGCTTTAGGACATAACTCTTCTAAGGGATTTTGTAAATAAGACATCAAAAGTGCAGACAACAAAACCAAAGTAAACAAATGGGATATATCAAACTAAAAAGCTTTTCTACAGCAAAGGAAATAATCAACAGAGTGAAAAGACAGCCTATAAAATATTTGTAAACTTTTCATCTAGCAGGGTATTAATAGCCAGAATATACAAAGAACTCTAATATCTCAACAGCAAAAAGAAAAAAAAAAAATCCCATTAAAAAGTAGGCAAAATGCTCAACATCACTAATCATCAGAAAAATACTAAATAAAATCACAGTGAGGCATCATCTCACCTCAGTTAGGAATACCTATTATCAAAAAAATAAAAAAATAAAAAATAATTACTGACAAGGATGTAGAGGAAAGGGAACTCTTATACACTACAGGTGGGAATATAAACTAGTACAACCACTATAGAGAATGGTATAGAGGTTTCTCAAAAAACTGCAAATATAATAGAACTACCATATGATCCTGTAATCACACTATTGGGCCCTTATCCAAAGTAAAAAAAGTCAGTATATCCAAGATATGTCTGCACCCCCATGTTTATTGCAGCACTATTAACAATAGTTAAGATATGGAATCAACCTAGGTGTCCAACAACAGATGAATGGATTTTTAAAATGTGGTGTATTTACTCAGTGGAATACTTCTCAGCCATAAAAAATGAAATCTTGTTATTTGAGGCAACATGGAGAGAAATGGAGAACATTATGTTAAGGGAGATAAGCCAGGAAGAACAAGTTAAGTTAACCACTGCATGGTCTCACTCATGTGCAGAAGCTAAACCAAGTGAATCTCATACAAGTAAAAAGTAGAACAAGGGATATTAGAGGCCAGAGAGGGTAGGGAGAAGAAAAGGATAAAGAGAGGTTTGTTAAAGGATACAAAATTACAGCTAGAAAAAGGGAATAGGTTCTATAGTGTTTTACAGCACTTAGGATGACTATAGTTAATAACAATATATTATATAGTTTGAAATAGCTAGAAGAAGCATATTGAATGTTCCTAACACAATAAAATGATAAATATTTGAGATGATAAATATGCTAACTATCCTGCTCTAATCACTATACATTGTATGTATTAAAACAGTACTAGTTACCCCATAAATATGTATATTATGTGTCATTAAAATACATAATATAATATAAAGCCAATGTACATGTCTTAATTTAAAAATACTTTATAGCTAAAAAACGCTAATAATCATCTGAGTCTTTGGCAAATTATAATCTTTTTGCTGGTAGAGGATTTTATCTCGATGTAGATGACTGTTGACAGATAAATGTTGTGGCTAATGAAGGCTGGGGTAGCTGAGGCAATTTCTTAAAATATAAGTGAAGTTTGTTGCACTGACAGACTCTTCCTCTCATGATAGATTTCTCTGTAGCCTGTGGTACTGTTTGAAGTAGAACTTCTTTCAAAAGTGAAATCAATTTTCTCAAACCCTGCTGCTGCTTTATTGACTAAGTTTATGTAACATTCTATATCTTTTGTCATTTCAACAATGTTCACAGCATCTTTGCCACTAAATTCTATCTCAGGAAAACATTCTCAGCTGGGCTCAGTGGCTCAACCTGTAATCCCACTCTTTGGGAGGCCGAGGTGAGTGAATTGTCTGAGCCCAAGGGTTCGAGACCTGCCTGGGCAACTTGGTGAGACCTCATCTCTACAATAAATCAAAAAATGAGCCGGGTGTGGTAGCGCACGCCTGT
>NW_007232930.1:29075-44411 GCF_000164805.1 Carlito syrichta | reverse complement strand
GTGGCCGGGAGCGGCCACTGCACTCCAGTCTGGGCGACTGAGTGAGACTCCAACTCAAAAAAAAAAAAAAGAAAACATTCTCTTTGCTCATCCATAAGATGCGACTCCTCTTTTAAGTTTTATCATAAGATTGCAGCAATTAAGCTACAACTTCAGACTCCTAATTGTAGTTCTTTTGCTTTTCCACCAAATCTGCATTTACTTTCTGTACTGAAGTCTTGAACCCCTCAAAGTCATCCATAAGGATTGGAATCAACTTCTTCTGAACTCTTGTTCATGTTGACATTTTGACCTCTACCCATGAATCACAACTATTTTTTAATGGCATCTATAATGGCAAACCCTTTCCAGAAGGTTTTTAATTTACTTGGCGCAGATCCACCAGAAGAATCACTACCTGTGGCAGCTATATCCATCCAAAATGATTTCCTAAATATTAAAACTTGAAAGGCAAAATTGTTCCTTGATCCATGGGGTGCAGAATAGATGTTGTGTTAGCAGGCATGAAAACAACATGAACCACCTTATACATCTCCATCAAAGTTCTTGGGTGACTAGGAACATTGTCAATGAGCAGCAATATTTTGAAAAAAATCTTTTTTTTTTTGAGCAGTAGGTCTCAACAGTTAGCTTAAAATATTTAGTAAACCATACTGTAAACAGATGTACTGTCATCCATGCCTTATGGTTCAATTTTTGAAGCACAGGCAGAGTTGATTTTGCATAATTCTTAGGGACCCTAGGTTTTTAAAAATAGTATAAGAAATGGGGTTCAACTGAAAGTCACCAACTGCATTAGCCTCTAACAAGACAGTCAGCTTTTCCTTTGAAGCTTTGAAGCCAGCCATTGACTTCTCTCATCTCATCATGAAAGCCCTCATTGGCCTATTTTTCCAGTAGAAGGTTGTTTGCCTGCATTGAAAATCTGTTGCTTAGTGTAGTAACCTTCATCAATTATCTTAGCTAGGTCTTCAGGATAACATGCTTTAGCTTCTACATCAGCACTTGCTGCTTCACTTTGCATGTTTCTGTTATAAAGATAACTTTTTTCTTTAAATCCCATGAACCAACTTCTGCATGCTTCAGACTTTTCTTCTGCACAGTTTCCTCACCCCTCTCAGTCTCCATAGAATTTAGAGACTAAGGGTTATCTCACAATAATATAATAAATGCTCAAATGAAACTATAAATGCACCTTCAAAATACACTAGGCAAAACTGAAAACACAGGATGAAATTGATAAATTCACCTCTATATATTTCTCCCTCAATAACTGAAGAATCAACTGCAAAAAATCTGTAAGGGAAATGAAAGATTTCAATAACAAATAACTAACTTAAGCTAATGGACAGATATGAATCACTGAAACCAATAACTTTCTTTTTCAAGAAGTCATGGAACATTTGTGAAGAATGACTATGTATCAGACCATAAAACAAATGCTAACAAATTTCAAAGAACTGGAATCATGTAGCCCACATTCTCTGAGCACTGTGTATTAAAAGAGAAAAAAAAAGTTATCACAAATTTCTAGAAAAAAACTTATAAGTCAAAAAAGAAATCCTAATAAAATACAAAACTTACATGTGAACAATAACAAAAACACTACCTATCAAAACTTGTGAAATGCAAATAATGCTAAAGCAATACTTAGAGAAAAATTTATAGTCCTAAACGAATAAAAGAAGAGAAGCTGTAAGTTAATAATTTCATCATTTAAGTTTAAGAGATTAGAAAAACGGTAAACCTAAAGAAGTAGAAGAACTAAGATGAGAACAAAGATAAATAAATAGAAAAAAATGATAGGATAGAGAAGAGAAAGTCAAAAGTTAGTTCTTTGGAAAGTCTGACAAGAACCTGCAACAACTGTAGTGAGATTGATTAAGAGGGAGAGAGGGAAGGCACTAGTGGGGTGGGGTGTGAGGCAGAAAGTACTTGCTGTTTTTGCAGGCTTTTTTTTTTTTTATCTCACTGTTACCTAGAAGGGACTTGGGTTGTGCTCCAACAGGAGCCCGTGTCTTTAAGAAGTGGTCTTGACTGAAAATGCTGAGCACATTTCTCTGCCTCATCCAATGTACCTCTTCTTGATCTCGTTTTTTTTTGAGTTGGAGTCTCACTCTGTCACCCAGGCTGGAGTGCAGTGGACCTGTTGGGCTCCAACGATCCTTCTGCCTCAGGCTTCCAAGTAGCCAGAACTACAGGTGTGCATCACCACGCCCAGCTTATTCTTGATTTATTGTAGAGATGAGGTCTCACCAAGTTGCCTGGCTTGGCCTCGAACCCATGGGCTCAGGCAATCCACTCGCCTCGGCCTCCCAAAGTGCCAGGATGACAGGCTAAGCCACTGAGCCTGGTCTTGATCTTGCTTCTTCTGGCAAACATTCCACCTTTTGGGAAGCAATTTTTTTTTGTACTTTATTTTCTTTTATTTTTAATTTGGTTAAAAAGACATAAAATTACCATCTTAACCAATTTTAAGTATACAGTTCAATTGTGTTAAGCATGTTCCATTGTTGTGCAATAGATCTCTAGAGCTTTTTTGTCTTGCAAAACTGAAGTTCTATACTTCAGCTACCCATTTCCACTTCTCCCTAATCACAGCAATAATTTTTGCAGACAAGAACAGCATTAAAATTCATGAGTGCAATAAAGAAACAGAATAGTTTAACCATTTCAAAATACAAATTACAAAGGTAAAGGCAGTAAGTTTGCAGTGGAGATACCTGGGAAACAATATCTTAATAAATAAAGTTAACATAATCAATAGTAAGATATTATTAATATCATGTACCCCTGTTAGTATGACTAAGAGGAGTACAAAATCACTTCAGTTGAATTTTTGCCAAAACTACATAACCTCAATCTAATAATTGTAAAATATCAAATAAACTGAAATTGAAGAACATTATACAATATGACTGATCAGTACTTATTAAAAATCTGTCCAAGAAATTAAAAACAAAGAATGACTGAGGAAGTGTTACAGAATGGAGACTTAAGGGGCATGGCAACTAATTGCAATATGGAATTCTAGATTGGATCCTGGACTAGAAAGAAGACATTAATATAAAAACAGAAAAATATGAATATACACTTTCTATAAATTATTTAACAGTATTGTATCAATGTTAATTTTCTGGCTTTGAAGATTGTGGTATGGTATAAAAAATGTTAACACTGAGTCATGTACACCAGGTGAAAGATATCAAGAACTCTTTATAATAGTTTTGTAATTATTAATCTAAAGCCTAAAATATTTTTTAATCCTAAAAACAATTTTTTAGTTTAAAAATACTTTTTAAAAACACCTCCTTAGGATAACCACAATCAAGAATTTTAAAATAATAAGAATTTTATAAGTGTTGCATTATAAAAAAATAACAAAAACAATTAGTACAATGCACTGGGGATTCAACATAGTATATGAAAAAGAGAACTTATAAAGATGTCACATTAACTGAATCAGTAGTTGCAGCGCTTGGCAGTAATGGGAAACTGCTAGGGGAGGGAGGGTGGGATTGGCAGTTGAGGGAAACTGCTAGGGGAGGGAGGGGCATATCTCATCAATAAGGGTATCTGCATAATCAATGTTTGTGTACCTAACCCTGAATTGTATCCCACATCTTTATAAAACACACACACAACATGGTGTACTGGATCAAAGTGATGCCAGTAAATAGATCTTTAGTGGCGTTCTGGTGAGATATAGTGGGACGAGAAATGTTTGATAGTCCAATGACTACACAGTCTTAGTGAGTCTGTGTTCCTGTGTTGTGAACTGTATAGGTGCTCTTCAGGTTGTTGGGGTTTCTTTTGCTTGATATGTTATATAGTGCTTTACATTTTAGAGAACATTTGTAAATAATTACTTCATTTAATCCAATTAACAACCCTGTGAAGTAAGCAGAATACTTATCATTTCTATTTCATAAATTGGGAAGTAGGCGGGAAGCAATTTTAATCATCTCCCAGATTTGCCAAAAATAATGTTTGGTCTTTTGTTTCTCATTCTCTGTGTTGCTTTTGGACTGTTCGTAAAAGAGCAGGGAGGAAAAGTCAGTATTGCATCATCATCCACCATCAACAGCAGCCTTAGGGGAGCGGAACCCAAGCAGGCAGCAAGTGGTGGCTGTAATGGGAAGAACAAGCATCAGGTACCTGGAACCTGTGAGAGAAAGGATTCAGACATAGGGGCACAATGATAAAGCGTTAAGAGGATCTCAGCAGCATTCAGGCACCAGGCTGCAAGATCTGCAGTCCTAGAAGAGGCATCTGACATCCACTGGACCACAGAGATGAAAAATTGATTGGTGGATTTCTGAAAGACTTTGAACAAGGATTCAATTAAAGCAGCATTTCTGATGTTTCTTCTAATTAACTGTGAAAGAAGGAGATTCATCGTAAATACTCTGGTTGCATGTCATTCTAGTAAATCAAATTCCCTGATGATTAATAAATTGTTCTTCAAAAGAAGCAAAACAACAAAACCACATTTATATAACACAAATGCAAAAGCAGCACCTGCCATATTTTCTGAGGCTGGAGCTACACAAATAAAGTGAAAGGATGCTGGAGACAAAGAATTTCAAGAGGAAGCCAAGAAGAGGTTTGGGGCTGGAATCATTGCTTACACAGATTGAGATCTCTTCAGAAAAAAACAAAAGCAAATAAACAAAGAACAAAACAAAAACATATTTTTCTTTTCCCCAATGATTCCAACAGAACCCAGTCATCTAGGTTTTCTAGCTTAAAAAGTAACCCTGCACACTCTGAGGTAGTTATATTTCACACCAAAAGCAGGGAACCTCATAGTAAGATATCGTCATCTGAGCCACCAGGATTCAGTGTCAGAAGATTATTAGAGGAGTTTGGCAAATAGTCATATTAGGTCCTGTGGTCATGGGCACCTCTGTCGATCAGGTATCCACCCTTCCCTGAGCATACACATCTTGTATCTTGTCCCCCAGTGTCTGCTGAATGAGATTAAATTGACAGTCACAGCATGGATTTGTGCATCCCAGCTACAATCTGATCATACAGATCACACATCTGTCTCATCCGTGGTATTACACCACAAATCATAGCCACAAAATGACATTCCATAGAGTGTTCTTCTTGATTTAGTTGACGATATATAAATATATACAGAACATTTAACTCATAATTACCTAGAGAAAGTAATAGTTGGGGGAAAAAAACCAATAATTTTCAAAAAAACTTTTAGGCACACGGCTTTATAAAGCTTTTTTTTAGTCTCCTTACAAGAAATAAAGAAATCATTCTTAGGATAAGTTTGAAGCTGGTGATTGTGTCTCTGGTAAAGCATCTAGTCCATTCCCCAACAAAGTCCATCTCTAAGCCTTTTTCTCACTAACCCTCTGGTGTTGTCATGCTGTTCTGGTTACCAGCAATTGATCACATAAATTCATTCACATTAGGATGTTAATGGCACAGTGTTACTTTGCAGTTACTCAACCAAGGTCCTCTACATTTTAACAGAAGAGAAGATGAAAGGAAAATATGTTTTGATAGTAGAATCCACACCCCAGGACAGGTGAGGTAATGGCAGAGCTGGACAGAGGTGCTTTCCTGGTTCTCTTTAACAGATACCTACCTCCTCTTGCCGTCTGCCCTGATTAAAGGCACTGCCAAATAGCTGACCACTTAAATTCCCACTAATTCACCCAAGCTAGGTAAATATTCATATGATATTTATGATTTATGTTTCTGTATAATCATTTATGTGATCAAGCTTCCACATGAAAAGGTCAACATCTCTGCATTTTCAAAACAAACTTTAGGATATTTATAACTACACAAAAATACTATATATACTATGTAAATAAAGACCATATTTATACTTATATTCAACATGTTTATTCTTCCTTCTGTAGCATTAATGTGACAAATACTAACTATCTACATTGCTATAGGAATTTAAGAGTCTAGCTACTTAGGGAAGCAATTTGGCACCAGTGATAAAATTCGAAGTATACATAAAATAAGACCCTGCAATTTCACTTGTAGGTATATAGCTTCAGGAATCTCTTGAACACGTAAATTTCAAAGATGCTTACTGAATGCATCTATGTAACAGCCAAAAAAAAAAAGTACAGAAATAATATAGTCTATCATGGAGGGACGGATTAACAAAATATGGTATTTGATGAAATGGTATTTAGCAGTCAAAAATATAAACACAATCTGAGTTAAACAATCTGATAGTTCCTTCCACTGAGTGAGAAATGCAAGTTGCGGAATACACAGGGAGTAAGATAAAGTACCCACGGGCAGCCCTATAGTCAAGCTGGCTATGTGGAGTCAATAAACAAGCAGGTACAGTCTGCATCACCATAAAAAAAAGTAAAATAGAAAACAAGATTCTGGGATCTTTCCTTTTGCTTAAGAAACTGGCAATGCTAATGAATAATCATACCTATCAAGGGCAAGGCATGGGGATCTGGCACACTCATACAACTGCTGATGGCAAAATAAATTCATAATCTTTCCTGGAGAGTTATTTGAAAATGTATACCAAAATCTTAAAGAAAAGTAAATAAATTCATTCAACATAATTAATCCCAAGAAAATAAAAAATGTATACAAAGATGAAGTTACAATGAAAAGCCTAATGTCTTAAAATAATGACTACATTGAATAAAGTATAGTACTTAGATTAAATGGATTATTGTGGGGATGAAAATAATGAAACAGAAGGATAATTATTGGCATTAAAGTTGTTCATCTATTGTTGAGTTTTTAAGAGTATCTCCTTGTTTTTGTTGGTCTTTATCATTCAAGGATACTTGTTAACAGAGAAAAATTACTTAAAATGAATCCACTTAAAATTTCACAATAAATCATGGGAAATAAAAATTAGCATTACACTTTGAGAAAAAGAAACCAAAAATAGATTTTATTAGATATTTTACCCTACTTAGTAAATTTTGATATAATTACAACTTCACACTAGTTCTTAGAATTGCACTGTTTATTACAATAGATCTAGCCACGTGGGGCTACTTAACACTTGAAATATGACTAGTCCAGTTGAAACGTGTTGTGGGTACAAAATACACTCTAGATTCTAAAGATTTAGTATGAGAAAAAAGAATGTCAAGTATCCCATTAAGAATTTTATATTGATTATATCTTTTAAGTATATCCAAAAGTATATTTGATGTATTGGATTATTAAACTTATTTTCAACTTTTAAAAAACTTTTTAAATGTGCCCACTAAAAGATTTTAAACTATATGTTTTCATAGTAGTATATTTCTGTTGGGAAGTATTACCTGAAAACGAATCAAGTTTTCATATTTGGGTCATAATTTTCCCAGCAAACTTGATGAAGAGCATAAAACACCCTTCAATGAGCATTTGACATTTGTGACAAGCTCAGGAAGAGCATCTTTTTTGTTTCAAAATTATTTGAGGGAAAGCAATCAGAAAAACCTTTCCCTATTTTGTCATTCAAAATTCTGTTCTGGAGCATGCATAAGGCCTTCTCCCAGTTACCGTTTCTGTTTGCCAATCCTTACCAGGGTTAAGGCTGTCAGCCACCCATTTGTACAACAATGAGCAAGTGTTTCCCACGAATTGTCAACACAGTTTCATTAATTTCTCGAAGTCCTCTACCTTATACAAGATTTGCAATTCTGCTCTACAATGCATTAGTACTCTCATGTCCAACAAAATCCTATACAATCAGGGAGCAATTGGTCCATAAACAACATAATGGGGACTAAGATGTAAGTGGACAGTTCATTAATGAATATTTTCAGGTGATGATGGTTCATAACTAGTGATAATCAGAAAACTAATGTTTTAAAAGGCCTGTATGCATGTATACCATATCAAACAACCTCTGAGAAAAAATATACAAAAATGGCAAGTGATTGAATGGTGAAAATATAGGTGATTTTTATTTTCTTCTTTGTGTTGCTTGTATTTCTACAATTAGCATGTTTTATATTGACACATTTAATTTAATTTAATTTCAAATGCCAGGTCAAGTCCCACATTCCTCAGGAATCACCGCATTTGGACAGTTCTGCCCCCAGTGAAACCCTGTCTTCTGGACTCCAATCAATGTTCTTTGATAATGTATTACTAACTGCATTGTGTAATGATGATAATGACAAACATTTGTGTGCCAGGCACTATTCAGAGTGTATTATATTTATTAGCCCTTGGAAACTCTTCAATTGGTCTAATCTTTCTTCAAGACATTGATCCTCAAGTGGGAGAAGAAGGAAAAATACCTCTCTAAAAGGGGAGTTCACACTCAGGGTGGGGTATCAGTATAATTTGAAAAAGCAAATTCAATATTAGAATATAACTTTATCCTTGGAAATACACATAATATTCTCATGATACAAACTTTAGAAAGAAAAGTAGAAATGAATTGACAGTACAGTCAGTGATTGTTCAACATTAATAGATTTAAGGAGATGGAGAAAAGGAATTTGATAAATGTGATCTATACATAGGATAAAATATGCCAGTAAAAATAAATGAAACCATGATGCATACTACAAGTACAATTTTAAAAGCAAAGAGGAATGCCAGACACTGTTAGAATGTCGAAAGTATAAAATTTTTTTTACGTTTTATTTGTATTTTTTATTTTAAAGGTGTGGAGTACAATTCAGGGTTAGGTACATAAGTCGTCATCATACAGGTGAAGTTCGGGTCTCCCATTTGTCTTCATTTTGCCTGGTTTGGGATCAGGTACCCTTAGTAATGTTATGTCCCCCACTCATTCCCTCCCTCCCCTTTTAGTGACCTGCTACTGCCAATCACTTTCATATAGTATTATGATAAATGTTCCTGAATATTTATCATAAAATGTCTTAATATTTTGAAAGATATCTACTACAAACCATCATGCCATCATACTCCTGGTAAATATTTAAAAGCATGATCAAAGTCAGACACCAGGTTGGGTGGTCTACTTAGCATAATGCTAGTACTTAGCATTATGCTGGAGGGCCTAGGCAATGCAATATGCCAAGAAAAAAAATATAAATACTTAGGACAGAAAAAACACAATTATCATTATTTGTGGTATTCCCTATAGGATATTCAGAGGACTACAAACCAACAAAGACGCTAGATAGAAAAATTAACATACAAAAAATTAATGCTCTTCTTATACACTAATAGCCAATTTTTTAAAGAACGCAACTGGAGGAAAAAAGATCGCATATACAAGAGCAATAAAACTTGTAAGCATTAATGAAAGAAAAAGTAAAATGTGATATATACATAGGATAAAATATGCCAATAAAAATAAATGAAACCATGATGCATACTACAATATAGATAAACTTTGAAATCACTGCACTAAGTGAAAGAAGCCAGACACTAAATGCCTCATACTGTATTCTTATATGACTCCATTTATATGAAATGTCCAGAATGGGAAAATATATAGACTCAGACAGTAAAATGATAATTGCCAAGTAATGGTGTGGGCCAAGGGGTAGAGGGTTAAGAATTGAGGAGTGACTGTTATTGGGTATGGAGTTTTTTTTTGCAGGATTCAAAAATGTTCTAAAATTAGATTGTTTGATGCACACCCTACAATTTTATTTTAAAACATTGAAGTGTAAACTTTAAATAGGTGAATTGTATAATAAGTGACATATGCCTCAATAGAGTTGTTAATTTAACAAGGACAACAAAAACCTGTAATGACAACAAAAAAACCTGTGCCTAATACAAGTTTCAGATCTTTCTGAAGAATATTATAAAGCTTTATAGAATGCCCTGAAAAGAAGATGTTTTGTGAAATAACATGTCCATGAAAGGGATGTATCAATAGTAAAAAAGAAGAAAAAATCTTCCCTAGTTAATCTTGCAGATTTAATGTAAATTATAACAGAAATTTTCATGAGAAGGGATAGGTCCTAAAATTCATGTTAAAGCTTAAAGTGTCAAGAATAATCAAGACAAGTTTAAAGAAAAAGGATAAGAAGGGAAGATTCATTATAAAGCTTTAACAATTAAATGAAATGATATTAGCTCAAGAATCACAAAAAGATGTGCAGAACAGAGTCAAGAGACAGATCCAAGAACATAACAAAAATTGGGATATGACAGAAACGACAACAAAATAAATGAGAAAATAATAAACTATTCATTAAATGATAATGGGATAAATGATTTTCAATATGGAAAACAATTAGAGTCATGCCTCATATAATGCAGAAATATAAATTTCAGATGAGTTCAAAGACCTAACTATGAAAAATTTTTTCCAGTAAAAAATGGAAATGCATAGAAAAGAATACCGGAAAGCCAAAATATATTAAAGAGATAATCTCCAAGGGAAATGAAAAGTAAGGGGGTAGTGAAATACACTCCATGCTTATGAGACCAACCCAAATTAAAATATCTGATTAACACAAGTCATGGTGAAAGTTACGGGGTTACTAGGAACTCCAGCACAGTGCAGTTGGAGAGCAATCTGCAGAACCTAGCAGCAGAGCTGAAGTAACAGATGCAGGCTGATGAAAAAAAATACATATCCTACTAACTAGTTATTCAACTTCTGGGGATACATGCTTAGGACACACTTGTACATCTCAAGAGCTTATCAAGGATATTCCCTGCAATATTTTTATAAAAGCAAAAGGTAGAAGCATCTTATTATCCATCAATGAGGAATGTTTAAACTCTGGTATATCAAACAAAATGTTACCCCAACATGAATCAACTAGATCTACAATGATCAACATGGGTTATCAACACATGTAAAAAGGAACGTTGGGTGAAAAAAAAATCACAAAAATAGATAAGACAGACTTCTATTACATAAAATTTAAAGTACAAAATAAAACTATACAAGGAAGGGCATACTCAATTCCAACATTGCAGGTTGCATGGACTTGACCCCAAGCTCTCATCCTTCGCTGTCTGGAGTTCCTTCTTGCTTAAAGAAGTTTCTATTTTCACTTAGACTTAAGTGGCTACTACATATAAAGTGCAAAACTAAGTACTAAGGAGGACAAAAATTATGCAAGACTCTTCCCCACCACCCCATCCCTGCAGAAAAATATAACTCAGCTAGGGAAGTCATCTCAGAGACTTGACTCCCTCTTCATCCTCATTCTGGCTCTCATTGTGTGTCAACTTAGAAAGAGTGCTTAGTTTTGTTTTTTAAAAAATTAATTAATTTATTTTAAAGAAGTATTATGACAACTGTTCGGGATCTGTTTATGAGTGAGAACATGTGGTACCCTTCTTTATTTCTGTGATAGATCACTGAGTATTATAGACTCCAAATCCATCCAAGTTTCTGTGAAGTCCATAATTTTGTCCTTCTTTATGGCTGTGGAATATTCCATCATGTATATGTACCACTTTTTGAAAATCCAGTCTACTTTCGAAGGGCAGAGTGCTTAATTTTTAAGGCTTAGCTCCTTTATCTATAAAATGGGAAAGTCACTTTCCTCCTACTGAGAACAGTAAATATAGTGCCTAGCACTTGGCAAACAACACTCTTGGTTATTACAGTCATGGCAGCCACCAAATGAATACAATTTTCTAAACAGCATCTTAGTCAGGCTAACAATAAAAACAGTAAGTGGTGAATGGGAGAAGGGCATGGTTGGGTCCACACCTGGACACAACATCTCCAACTCTCCATCTTAACTTGATCCTACCCTGAGGGATATTGGGACATTTCTTCCAGCAACTGTAGTGTGTCTGGCTACAGCTCGGCCTATTTATTTTTCCAAGTTCACCGTGAACAGTGCTCTGTGAGAAGAGCTACCTACCTCAGAAAATAAAACTCCTCTTAAACCTTGGGAGGATTCTGGGATAAGACAAGGCTATACAGCCTTGCTTCTCAGTTGGCCCACTTTTAAATCACAGGGACACATCATCTTAGCTTCATCATGCTGTGGGAAAGGCAAGAGTGTCTCAACTCCACCCTCCTTGAACCCACATCTGCCCCAACCCACAAGCCATCTTCCTAAAGAGCAGAGATAGAGTTCTATCCATGGAACTAGTATTAGAGGCCAGAAAGGGGAACTGTCTGCTGGATATGGAAAACAGTACTTAGAAATCATATTAGGAAATACTTAGCTGTTGGATTTTATTCCTGGGATTCCTTTATGAGGACTCAGGAAAGAAGTTCTCCAGCCAATGTGGCGCCACCATGTGGCAACAGTACAGATAGTTCATAAATCACTCTGCTTTGAAATTCTGTGATTCTCCACCAATTTTTGTCTTCGAGTAAGAATTAAAATTTTCCTTTTTTCAATGTTTCAAATGAGAATTCATTCATATTTTTTCTTCGTTTTAATATCACACTATTCCCAGATTTGCATTATTCAAATTTGCTCTATGTAAAAGCTCTCATGGGAATAAACTAGCCTCCATTTAGCAATGTCAGCACTGTTCTATCTGGGGCCAGGTTTGTGACACCACCAAAGAACTGATGATCAAGATGTGGTGGTACAACCAATTCATTCTCCACCCAGATCGTAAGACTAAATTCTTCCTTCTAGTTTTCTGCACTGGCTTAGGAATAACTACTCTTGGTTTGTGCTCATTAAAAAGGAGGTTAAAAAAATCATCCAAAGGTCTCATTTTAACTTGGAAGCTAAAATGATAAAATAAATAATAAGCCTGGGCTCGGTGGCTCAGCCTGTAATCCCAGAAGTTTGGGAGGCCGAGGCGAGTGTATTGCCTGAGCCCACGGGTTCGAGACCAGCCCGGGCACCTTGGCGAGACCTCATCTCTACAATAATTTTTTTTTTTTAATTACTTAGGTATGGTAAGCGCACCTGTATTTCTGGCTACTTGGAAGGCTGAGGTGGAAGGGTCACCAGAGCCCAGCAGGTCAACGCTGGGGTGGCCATGAGCGTGCCACTGCACTCCAGCCTGGGTAACAGAGTTAGACCCCAACTCAATAAATAATAAATAAATAATAATAAAAATAAAACTTGCCTAATAAAACTAAGTAAAATAATGGTAACCCTTGGAAGATAGTGTCTGTAGGTATAATAAGGAGATTGGAAGTATTCTAGGTCTTAATCAGAGCACTGGTTACATAGGTGTGTTCAGTTTGTGACAGTTGATTGAATGTACACTTCAGAACTGTGACATTTTCTATAATTATACTTCAATAGAATATTAAAGCAAATTCGCCAATATCTGATCAGTCATCCCTCTTTAACTTGTCTTTGAGACAAGAGGCTGTGCAGGCACACTGGGAAGGCAAAAAAACAGTGATGCCCAGTTTTCATGAGGTACTTTTCAGCCAGCAAGAATCTCTCTGGGCAGAGAGGAAGGACACCAGACACAATCTATAGTACTGCTAGTTTAACTTACTGAGCTTCAGTAATTTAACACTTCGTTTTCTCAAAAGTAAACAAATCCTGCAGCCAGACAACTTACCCTTCTCTCACCACACACAGATAAATAAAACTTAGGCCACAAAGAGACCCCTTACATCAACTCCACAGGGACAACACACACACCGCCTCCCTCTTGCCCCACAGATATTTCACAGATGGAGGGGGGTGGGTAATTAGGAGAGACACAGCCACACATGGCCAGGCAAGGAACATGAGCAGGAAGATGGAAAGTAATATTTCCAAGGTCTTAGCAAACTAAAGTTCTCTAGAAAGAGGATTCTGCAATCTGCAAATAGAGTCCCAGATGTTGCTGCAAAATTCTTTAAATCACCTCTATCTTCACCCACAGTCCAGATCCCTCAGACCATCTTCCTTCTACTTTTTAAATATAACCTTAGTGCATTTTCACATCTATCATATCCCTCAACTCAAAGTGCCTTGGGAAGATTGAAAGGCAGAGATTATTCCATTTTATAAATGGCAAAGTTGAGGTTCAAAGACTCTGGTCAGTCATCACTAAGCTTCAGAGTGGAGGCTGAATTGGAGGGACAGGGTGATGATAGCAAGAGGACAGGCAACCCTCTCCCCAGTCCAAAACTCTGAGAACCGCCCACAACCCACAGACAGCCTCACAGGAGATGAGGGTCTGGAGGAAAGAATCACATTCGACACTTACAGACCCTGGGACTGTACCTCACCCTCCCCTGGGAAAGTGTGGAGCAGATCAACAAATCCATATCATGGGGTGGGAGGTGGGGAGGACGGAAATGAAGCCAGACTCGAGGCATTTTCTTGGAGCAGGTGGGAGCCAAGGTTAGTGTACCCACTTCTCTTAGGAAGTCCTTAGGCCCAATGGTGTGTGCGTTTAAGAATCTTTGGGATTCATACCTATCCTTGAGGACAGGGCTTATTTGGGGAAAGGAAGTGGAGCAGGACGGATTTCAGAGCAGACACCTAGCAAATTCACCTACCCTGCCAAGACGTTAGTAAACTAAGGGAGAGAGCGTTCCAAATGCTACCGGTTTCGGGTTCCCACCGCCGAACCTCTCCGCTCCCGGCTCGCCCGGAAGGTCTCCGCGGTTACCTCCAAATCTCTGTAGAGTCCCTAGGGATCGGCTCCTACCACTTCAAGTCCGGAGGCTTTGGAAAAAAGGGACTATGAAGAGGAGCCGGGAAAAGAGCTGAAGTGACCGCCTCCCCCCTCCCCCGCGCCCCCAACAGTGCGCCCCTCCCCAGGCAACCCGAGGCCGGGGTCCAGACGCAGTGGACCCGGATTTGCTAACTCTGAGCGCCGGCCGTGACCTTGAGCTGGTCTCCGATTTGCCCCATTTTACAGAAATTCGGAGTTCGGAAGAGTCAGGCCCCCCGCGCCGGGGTGTTGCGGGCGCTTACCGGATGGTTGCGGGCGCCCGCCGGTGCGCCCGCAGCGCAGTAGGTACGCGGTGAACCGCAGCCCCAGCGCTACGTGGCCAGCGGGGATCGGAAAGCGCGAAGGAAGCGCTGGACGAGCTCCCGCCCCGGCAGCTGGCGAAAGAGGCGGTTCCGACTCCGCGACGATCCCTGAGCAAGTTCAAGTCCCCCCCCCCGCCCCCGTCCCTCCGCAGAGGCGGACTGACCGCGCCTGGGGTCCCTGGCTCAGGACGAGCATTGGGTGCGGGGGACCATGAGAGACACCTCACACACCCACCCCCGAAGTTGCGGCAACGTGAGGGAGAGAGTGGCGCAAAGCCACCGGAGGGGAGAAGAGGACAGAGGAGCGGACGGCACTCACAGGGGGCGGCCAGCCGGGAGCAGGTCCACGGTCCGGGTCATCGATGGCGGCTGGTCTCGGGCCACCGCGCCTCGGGATACCCGGGGCACCTGCCGCAGCGCGGCGCGTGGATTCGAAGGCTGCGGATGGCGAGGCAGGGGTGCGGGTCGGTCTGCGCGCCGGAGCTGGGTTGCAGCGCCGCGGGGGCTCGGC